>NC_051155.1:88352730-88372144 GCF_013339745.2 Dermacentor silvarum | reverse complement strand
CACAGGGACACATCGCCACCATCGACGGTAGACCGCCAGGGAGAGGGAGATTCAGTGTCGGATTCGCGTCGCTATAATTGGAGCGGTCTTTCTTCACAACTTCGGCCCGAACGTGGACATCCGCTCACGTCGCCTTGAGGACTGTACGACAAGTTTGTCTGTGCAGGGAATCCTCGCACCTGTGTCGACCCCTTTGCAAAGGGCCCCGAAAATACAAGCAGGCTCGTTTGGCTCAAATCTGGCCGATTTTCCTGAACTTACAAAGCCCAACAACTTAGAACTACCGGTGCGACACATAGTCACGCACTACATCGTCATAACCGGACCTCCCGTGTTCAGCAAGCCACAACGCCTCGCGGATGACCGCCTTGTCACAGCACGCAGGGAATTTGAACATGTGCTATAACTTGACATCATTCGCCCATCGTCAAGCAGCTGGTCATTCGCCCTGCACGTGGTTCCGAAGCGTGACCCAGGTGACTGGCGCCCCTGTGGTGACTATCGTGCACTGAATGCGCGCACTCTCCCTGATCGGTATCCACTTCCCCATATTCAAGACTTCGCCGCCACACTAGCTGGTACGACCATATTCAGCAAGATCGACTTCGTCAAAGCTTACCACCACATTCCTGTCAAGCCATCTGACATACTAGACTGCCATTGCATTACCTTTTGGCCTCTTTGAGTACGTCCGCACATGCCTTTCGGGTTGAGGAACGCCGCCCAAACGTTCCAAAGATTCATCAAAGAGGTGACCGGCGGCCTACACTTCGTCGTCGCCTACCTCGATGGCTTTGCTTACTTGTGGCTAGCTCTTCACCTCAACAGCATGCCGATCATCTGCGATTGCTTTTTACAAGACTCCAGGAACACGGCTTGACCATTAACACAGCAAAGTGTGTTTTTGGCGTCAACAGCATCAAATTTTTTGGCCACCTCGTCACACCTGAAGGAGTCAAGCACCTGGACGGCAAGGTTCAAGCACTGCGCGATTTTCCTCGTCCAACTTCGCTTCGAAAGCTGCGCGAGTTCCTAGGACTGCTGAACTTTCACCGTTGCTTTATACCTAATGTGGCTAGTATTGTCCTACCGCTGACCGACATGCTCAAGTCAACTGAAGCACCGTCAGCCCCTCTCGAGTGGACAAGTGCAGCTGACGCAGCATTTACGAAAGCCAAGAATGTTCTAGCCAACGCAACAATGATCGTACTCGTGCATCCCTCCCCCAACGCACCAATGCGGCTGATCACCGATGCTTCCTCCAAATCCATTGTTGCCGTCCTTCAGCAGTTCCAGCAAGACTCGTGGAGCCCGCTAGCCTTCTTCTCCAAGAAGCTAAAGCCTGCCGAAACTCGCTACAGCACGCTCGACCGTGAACTTCTCGCCGTCTACCTCAGAATTCGGCATTTTCGCCACCAACTGGAAGGTATAGCGTATTCCACGTGCTGACCGACCATAAGCCACTGACATTCGCTTTCCGTGGAAACCACAGTGCTTATACATCCCGGCAAATTCGGCATCTAAGTTCCATTTCGGAGTTCACCGCAGACCTAAGGTACATCGAAGGCCCCGTCAACGCTGATGCCGACGCCCTTTCCCGCGTAAGTGTAACATCTGATGATGTGGACTTCGAGGCAATGGCAGAGGCACAGCGTGGTGACAGTGAACTTCGCGACTTGCGCGCAAGCTCTAGTTCTTTCACGCTGTTTGATGTGCCACTGCCCTTCTCCTCTGGTACAATTGTGTGTGATGTGTCTTCTGGCCGCACGGGCCCTTTTGTGCCATCCGCATATTGTCGTCAAATATTCACTAAGCTGCACCAAGCAAGCCACCCTGGCATCCGCGCCACTCAATGCCTCATCACGACTCATTTTGTGTGGCCTGGCGTCAACAAAGACGTCCGCCGCTGGGCTCGTGAGTGCTTGCAGTGCCAATGTGCGAAGACAACACGACACACCAAATTTCCCCTTCAAACCTTCCGCTCGCCAGACTGTCGCTTTGACCATGTGCACATTGACATCGTCGGTCCGCTCCCGTCATCACGTGGAAAGCGCTACATACTTGTGTGGATCGCTATACGCGCTGGCCCGAGGCGTTCCCGCTTCACGACATCCACCGTAGCCTCATATTTTGTTGCCGGATGGATCTCTCGCTTCGGCTGCCCCAGTATTGTTATAACAGACCGTGGTCGTCAGTTTGAGTCCGAAATATTCAGAACACTGACACGTATCCTCGGCGTACGGCACGTCCACACAACGACATACCACCCCTCCGCAAATGGAATGGTCGAACGACTGCACCGACAGTTGAAGGCTGCACTCATTGCTCGCAACGCCAGAACTTCATGGGCTGACGAGCTTCCCCTCGTGATGCTCGGAATTCGCTCGGCGATTAAAGAAGACCTCGGGTGCACTCCAGCTGAGATGGCGTATGGCACCTCCCTTCGCCTGCCCGGTGAATTCTTCGCCCCGGCTCCTGCCCCCGACTTGTCGCCGCCTGACTACATCGAGCGGCTTCAGCACCTCTGTCAACGTCTGCGACCAACGCCCGCAAGACAACCATCCAACTACGATGTCTTCGTAAGCAGACATCGTAAGCTCGCGCCCCATCCTTGTCTACCATGGGCGCGCCCCTTGTAGGGGCGCGCCCTGAGCGCGCTCCCGATTGCAGCGCTAGCACAGCGTTGCGCAAGACGCGTGAAATAAACACAGATTGCACATCTGCGCTGACGTGCGTTCCGCCGCTCGTATACACGCGGCGTTCTATAGGCGTCGTATATCGCGACCACTATAAGGGCCCATTCACACTTGCGACTAGGCGAGGTCGCGCGACCAGTCTCAAGCAGTCGCAAATGGTCGCTTTTCTCGAAATGCGACCGTTTCGGGCCAGTCGCTCACTGCTCGATTTTTCAGCCGCGCGACCGCAGTCGCAGGACAGCTGAACCAATCAGATGCGAAGGAACAGGACGTCCGTATACGCTGACGCTTATTTTACGCGGCGATGACATTTAAAGCAGACGTGAACGGCATATCGTGAGACATTTTGGTTTAGCGGCTCGTCGGTCGCATTTGTCAGTGTGAACATCGTTCATCTTGAGTAGCTTTCTGGTCGCCAGTCGCAATCGGTCGCGCGACCTCGCCTAGTCGCAAGTGTGAATGGGCTCTAAATGGATGCAGGTCTCTTATAGACGACATCTTGTCGAGGTCCTTGTCCCACTTCAAGTCGGCCGGGCTCTCTCTTTGACGTAGGTATCTGTCTGCATTTGCTTGAACCAGATGTTCTCGACTTCTTGAACTTCACTAGCTGTAAGTGATCCTTCTGTATGCGACATTGGCGATCGACAGTTGTCCACGAAGTGTTTTACCCATGCTGTTACTATTGCCATTCGTAACCAAGAGCTAAATCTTTCGGTACTGAAAAGTGGTTCTTTTATCACGCTTACCTGTACAGGAACGTTTGTTTGGTACTCGGAAGCAAATTGTTCGTCTTCCGGTGCAGAATCTTGAACGTGAGATTTAGTTGGCCAACTTTTTGCCGCACGTAGGAACCAGTTAGGTCCTTTCCACCACAGCTAAAGTCCACGCGTCAGCAGATCAGCCGGGTTTTGTGTTCCGGGGCAGTGAGGCCACTGGTATGGATCTGTTACTTGACGTATCTCGTTAACTCTGTTATAAACAAATTGTTTCCAATTGGTTGCCGAGGTTTGTATCCAACAAAGCGCTACAGTTGAGTCCGTCCGTAGGTGCTCCTCTATTTTCCAGTGCCTCGACTCTAGAGCCTCCAGCTAGAACTTTAGGACTCTAGAAGCCAGAGCCGCTGCTATCGATTCCGAACGTGGTAACGTGATCCGTTTGATTGGAGCTACTCTACACTTCGAAAATAGAAGCTGAATATTGACGTTACCACATTGATCTTCCATTCTCAGATAAGCTACGGCACCATAAGCAATAGAACTGGCATCAGCAAATACGTGAAGCTGGTAGCTTGTAGGTTTCTCCAATATTAACTTCAGCTCACACCTGAGAAGTGAAAACACCGGAGAGCATTTAAGCCCATCGAAACAAGTTCCCCATTCGTGTCTAAGCTGCTCAGGCATAACTAACTTCTTCCCACGCTGCGCCGTGCTCCCACAATCTTTGAAGGAGGACTTTCATACTAACGACGAACGGTGATAGCCACCCTAATGGATCGAAAATCCGTGCGGTCGTCTGAAGGACACATCTCTTGGTGTCATTCTTTTTTTCGAGAAGCTGCAACAGAGGTTCCATGTTTGGAATAAGTTTGTCAGCAACTGTGTCCTATAGCAAACCAACAACTTTCGTAGGAGCCATTGTTCAGAAAGAGTCCAATCTGTCAGTGATGTACTGTCTTAGCTCATCATCATTGGTGGACAATTTTTGCAGCTTTATTCCCGCTTTGCTTAGAATGAGATTCGCTTCTTTATAAAGACGGAAAGCTTCTTTTGAAGAAGGAACTCCTGTGACAAGATTGTCAACGTAAAAATTCCCGGCAAGTTGCATGGCAGTTGATCTCAGTGCAGGATCGACATGCTTGAAATGATACTGGAGGGTCGCTGTTAAGAGGAATAGACATGTAGTTCCAAACGACACTGGTGTCATCCTATACTGCACTATTTTCGCCACATGTTCACTTGACATTGGCGTTCGGTCAAACCATAAAAACCGCCAGGGGTCGCGATCAGGCTCTTGAATGCCGATTTGAAGAGACGCTTTTTGTACATCTGGTGTAATTTCAATCTTGTGTAGTCTGAAATTCACTAGCATTTTAACCATGTTGTTGTTGATATTGGGTCCTTTTTCTGATAATTCGTTCAGAGACGCTGCTCCAGGTGTGTGTAGCGAGGCATCGAAGACCACCCTCAGCCATGTCGCCGAGGATGGTTCCCTGGTAACAGCATGGTGCGGCATGTAGTAACATCTCTCTGCCGCGTCTTTTCCGTTGACTCTTTCAGCGTGATCATTCAGTTCATATTGCCTGACTGCCTTTTCGTACTGCGAATAAGCTCCACGCTGTGATTCTCGTCGAGATTCTAACGCAAGTGATCCCCAATGACATCGTGGTGGGACACTACAAGCGACAGAGCTTACTACAAAAGCCCGACGAGACCCAGTCGTCAGAGATGGAGCTGCGTCAGTTATTGGATTATCTACGACTGGAGGTCAAAGCCCGTGAAAAAAGTGGTCACCAGAAGTACTGCGTTCGCGACACGCATGATGGAAGGCGTCACAGGAAGCCCTGTGCCGCGCCTACCGCCTCCGTTTTGCACAACGAATCCAGCAAGTTGAAAGGTACTTGTTTTTTCCTGCCTGTCACCCACGCACGTTAAGAAAACGTGTACTTCTACAATACGCCTGCATGAGAAGAAGAACCTTCTGACCAAGTCGAGCAGATGTTTCAAATGCATGATATCAGGCCACCGCTCGAAAGATTGCCGACGCAACAACCGTTGCGCTACCTGTAAAGGCAAGCACGCAACGGGGGTTCGGTGCTAGCGTAGTTGGGGTTTGTGACCCCAACTACGCTAGCAAGAAGAAACCACGTGAGTGAGTGAATGAGTGAGTGAGTGAGTGAAATAACTTTTATTACAGGTCCGGCGAGGACGCGAACTCGTCGCGCACCCGGCTAGTCCCACGTCGGGACCGGCAGGTCTAGCCCACCAGCCCGGTCGCGGGCACACCGGACAGCCAGGATTTGCTTGTCTAGAGCGGGGCTACGCAGAAGCGAGTCCCACTCATCCTTGCTGAACTTGGGGTATCTCGACCCGCACTCCCAGAGCATGTGTGCTAGAGTGGAGGTCTGTCCACAGGATGGGCAGGCGTCGTCGCGATATACGTCAGGGTAAACTTCGTGCAGAACGGCCAGACACGGATATGTGCCGGTCTGTAAAAGTCTAAGTGAAACAGCTTGCGCCCTATTCAATTTGGGGTGAGGGGGTGGAAAGACCCTTCTGGACATGTAGAAAAATTTTGTCACCTCGTTGTGAGTAGCGGGAGCATCCCTGTGGCCGTAGGGGGAAGGGGTGTCGGCTCTCCTTACAGAGGAAGCGCGGTCGGTGAGGTCGCGCGCAGCCTCGTGAGCAGACTCATTGAGGTTCGGGGGAGCACCCTCGACCGACCCTACGTGAGCGGGAAACCAGTGAATCGAATGATGCGTGAGAGCATCCGGATTGGAGACGCTAAGAAGACGAGCAGCCTGCTCGGCGATGCGACCCTTCTGAAAAGCCCTAACTGCCGTTTTGGAATCGCTGTAGATCTCAGACCCACGACCGTCTAGCAGGGCGAGGGCGATGGCGGCTTGCTCGGCGACTTCGGGGTCTGAAGTGCGAATTGAAGCGCTATTGGAAAGCTTGCCGCTGGAGTCGACCACGACGACGGCAAAGGTCTTTCCATCGCTGTACTCCGCGGCGTCGACGAAGCGTGCTCTGATGCCTTGTTGATAGATCTGTTTCAGAATTGCTACTGCTCTCGCCTTGCGTCTGCCCTCGTTGTGGACGGGATGGACGTTTCGAGGCACGGGGGCCACTTCGAACTTGTCTCGAATGCACCTTGGGATCGGGGTACTGACCCTCGAAGATACCACAGGAGGGTAACCCAGCTCTTCGAGGATGCGTTTACCTGCCGCTGTGGTGGTCAGGCGAGCGAGTTGCGCGCGTTCTTGGGCTTCGGCAATCTCCTCGGCGGTGTTGTGTACCCCCAGCTTGAGGAGATCTTCGGTATGGGTCCTAATTGGTAGCCCGAGAGCCCTTTTGACTACTTTGCGGAGGAGAGCATTGAGCTTGTCTCGCTCCGCTCTGAGCCAGTTGTGCATAGAAATCGTGTATGTGAAGTGGCATAATACGAAGGCGTTGATAAGGGTGAGGAGATTGGCTTCCTTCATGCCTCTGTGTCTGTTTGCGATTCTGCGAACGAGGCGGAAGGCGTTGTCCGTCTTTGCGATGATCTTGCGGAGAGCCGTTCCGTTCCCGCCATTGAATTCGACAAACATGCCCAGGACCCGAATGACGTCGACCCTGGGTATCACCCCTCCATCACAAGTGTGAAGACAGATGTTGCTTTCGGAGACTGGCTTCCAATCGTTCGGTCTTCTTCCCTTCTCTTTTCTGTAAAGCAGAAGCTCCGACTTGGCGGGGGAGCACCGAAGTCCGGTGGGGCGGAGATACTCCTCGATCACGTCGATCGCCTCCTGCATGGCTTCTTCGACTCTGCCCTCGCATCCCCCGGCGCTAACGACAAACCCCGAGCTTGCATGCTGCCGCACATAAAACACTTTGTGGCTACAGTAAATATGAGTTGATGCGAGGAAACCGGAAATGAGCAACGGGGCCTGCGCTAACGCTCGAAAATGACATTTTGTGCTACAAAGCAGACATCGTGTAGGCGTTGGAAGTTAATGAAAGGTCGGTTTGCCTGTTGGCCTTGGGGGCCCATGATAAAACCACAAAAGACGCAGTTCAGCGAGACATGGGCTGGACCTCTTTTTAGGCCAGAGAAGCGCAGGGCAATGTTAGTTTTGAAGAAAGGCTCAGCAATATGGATCAAAATAAATGGACGGCTTAGGTACACAAATATGTGTACCTCAGTAGTGCTGTCACAGAATGGAGGTAGAGGTCAAGAAAGTGACCAACCAGCTGCAGAATAATTGCAAGTGTAAATAGAGAACCAGGAGTAATCAAAAGGAAAGGGAGAAAAAGAAAGAGTAAATTGGGCGGAAGGGCCGGAAACAAAGAATGCCTTTCAGATTTACAAGAATGGGAAGAAAAATACTAGAAAGAAAAATCTTTACAATAACAAAAAGGGCAGCGCCTGGCGTTTTGAGGCTCCAGTTTGTTGCATAAGCACAAACACACCGGAGCAAATATCCGCAACAAGATGAGGCGTGTGTGTGCTGCAGCAAAAAATCCGAAGACAACTTACCACATTCTACGGGGAATGTGAAGTTGTTCATCCAGCAAGACCCGAAAAAGCATCCACCTTCCAGAAGCGTTGGGGTTTAAAGCGGGTGTAATGCATTGACTGGTCAGCTGTCGAGATATGAGACATTTATAGAATTGGGGAAAAATCGGGGTAGTTGCACTAGTGGCGCCAGCTACTAGTGTACATCGCAGCGGAGCTGATGGGTTCCTAGCTGGTCATGGCTATACGAAGTGATGTTAGGTTATACGAAGTAATGCCAAGTGATGCTAAGTTACACGAAGTGTATAACCATTTCCTCGTGGTCCGTGGCATCGGCTAACACCTCGCGAAGTACTTGCAGTCCCAGCACACGTAGGGTAACTGGGGCGAAAGCTATGCACAATGTGTGGGCGGCACGCAGCAGACGACACGCAGGGATGACGTCACAGTGCATGCGCAGAAGCGCGCAGCTGGCGGGAGCTCGGCCGAGCCGCCTCCATGGCATAGGCGCCTGCTACAGTCAACCGCGAGCGTTCGGCTACAGTGTATACTAGAAGGTTTTGTAGTGGGCTCAGAGGAGGGTACAACGGAAGCGCTGCATGTTACCTGCCGAGAGGGGACGGAGCAAGACGTTCCTCCTGAAGCTTCGCTCCGGGACACGGCGGCTGTGGAGCGGGCGGCGTTACTTTTACCATTTCACTTCGAAGTAAACTGTCGGTTTCTACACTACCAACCGGGCAGTAAAGTGCGATTCTCTGGACCACTGCAAACGGCTCGGGGAAGATTTAACGTCGTTCCCGCAATGATGTTGAATGTCTGACCAGTTTTTTTTTTACAATCATTACAATTCCGCGGGACGTTTAATTTGTCTATGTCATTGCCACTGCCTAATCGTACGCAAAGGGTTGACCCGTTACCTTCGTCATGCCCTTTGCTCTACCCGCATTGGGTTGTATTGTTGAACTGCCGTGGTACACTACGCTGCTGCAGGAACGTAAACCTGCCAAGCGCTCGCATAGGGTCGCAGGATAATTTGCTCAGTAATTATGGATATGCAAGCGCAATTGGTTTGTTTACGGCACTCATACATACTCGCTTTTACAAGACCACTTCCTTACAATACAAAGCATAAAAGTAAATTGGCCGAAACAAACAAGCATTTTCCAGAGCATGTATAAGCACTTTATTTACAACAAAAAATACAATATATTGGTCACGCGCATCTTGCAAAAATGTAGCAGAGCAGTATGCAGAAGGTAATCAGCATCCCAAACGGCCACTCACCCCCCTCCCCCCCCCCCGCCCCAGTGTTGCATATTTCGCCTAGGTCTCATCTTTCGGGGTATCATTGTCTGCTTGTTGCCTCGCTTCTCTGCATTAACTCCTTTCACGAATAAGTACGTACGGCCGAGTAGTTAGGTAGAAACTGCCCACCTTCGTTGTTAGTTCAGCCAAGTGTTCGCTGCAACTATGCAGGTTCGCCCATTCGTGGGGGTGGCGCCTTCCGATACGAGGGGCCTATCGCGAGGAATTCGTATTTCCTTCCCATCGATTACATGCACATAGTCTCTGATTATACGGGGTGTCCCAACTGCCATGCACCAAGATTTAAAAATATGCAAATGCCACGTAGCTGGACAGAACCTAGGTAATTTTTGCCGTCGCTTGGAGATAAATTTGCCGCCTAATTAGATAATTAGTCCTAATTTATTATTCAACTTCTCAAACATAATTAGATGAAAAGTGTCAATAGAAAAAAAACACCGCATATCCACGACGTGAATGATGATGAGTGGGCGAAGCACCGGGGGATCATTCTGGTAAACCAGAGCTACGGACTAGAGAGAAAGAGAGCGCGCGTCGGAAACGAACGCTCTTGTGCACCGCAGCGCCCCTAGCTACGGACGAGCGAGAGAGGGCGCGTCGGGGACGAGCACGGTGTGGTCGGGAACGAGAGAGAAAGAGAGCACAGCTGCGCCTCTGGCGGGAGCGGCGAGTACTAGCGTGGCTACAACGGCGCGATGGCGGATAAGGCTCGACCCTAAGGAGCTTCGTCCCTAAAATTGTTGAGCAACAATAAAAACTCCCCATACACTTCTGTTGATCAATACGTGTGTGATGAGCAGGTTCTTTTGTCTAATATTTTCTGGCGGTTCTCTGAGGCGAAGCCTCCCAGAACCCAATCTAAGACAAAGCCGTTTGTTGAAAAACACACAAACTTTTAATAAAACTTAAAGGAAAAGAAGACCATAAACCAAACATACAAAGATAATATGAAAAGATGTAGCTGGGACGCTAATGATATGAGGCCAGTTCGTGCAGGCTGCGGGTGTGAGTATGCTACAGTCTCGACGCGGCGAAGCGGAGATGAGACGACGAGAGAAGCGGTGTTGGTCTCACCAAAAGTCGTTGTGTCGGACCGTCGTACAGGCTGCCAGAGCGTGGCAGCTCTGGCTCGGTGGGAGAAGATAGACGGCTCGGTAGCACGGGTTGACGGCGGCGGCGTCCTGGCCGGGCAGCTGGTCGTGGCACTCGGGCTCGTCGCCCGACAGCTCACGTTCTGCCCACGGGCGCAGACGCTCACCGGCCTCGGGCAGCAGCAGTTGATTATCGGGCAGAGTGACGATGCCCGGGAAGGCAGGCGGCTTGGCAGCAGGGGTTGACGGCGGCGGCGTTCTGGCCGGGCAGCTGGTCGTGGAGCTCGGGCCCGTAGCCCGACAGCTCTCATTCTGCCCACGGGCGCAGACGCTTGCCGGCCTCGGGCAGCAGTTCTGGAACGGATGAAGTGGCGGCGCCCAGGAATGGGTTGGCAGGAGGCCCCGGCCGGGTGAAGTCCTGGTGGCTCGGGTCCGGAACCCGACGGCCGTCTTCAACTCCCGATCCGGTGGCCGACCTTGTCCTGGTGCCGCTTCTGGAACTCCTCCTCCCTACTGCCAGCGCGGATCCTTTTTCTGCTGCTCTGGTCGATTCGTCCATTTCTCATTGGCTGCTCGAGGCTCCGTGTTCCTTTGCGATTGGATTGGCTTTCTTTTGTTGTTTTCCTTGTGCCGCATGTTCACGTGCTGGCCGCTCTTCGGCGTCGTCGTTTTCGGCGCGGCGCGGTAGAGCGGCGCGCGCTCTCCTTGTCGTCTGCTTCTTGTTTGAATGCACCGCAGCTTGTCGCACCCCACAAATATCACCGTCGCGCATCACCGCACCGTGTCACGCTCCACAAATATCACCGCATTGTGTCGCGCACTACTCATCACAACGTGCTACATAAAAGTTTTTCCGAGCGCGAAAGAAGCCCGCGAATACACTCAAATTGCCGCGATACTGGCCGCTCGAGACACTTTGCCTGTATTCGCAGGCTTCTTTCACGCTCGGAAAAACTTTTATGTACCATGTATTGAGCAACAGAAAGCTGTGTCTGTAGTTTTTCATGTTGCTCTACAGTTTCCTGACACGCTTAATCTAAATATAACTTTTGAGAAGTTGCGTAATTAAGACGAATTATGTAATTAGACGAAATGCAAGAAATAATCTGATTATCTCCAAGTGACGGCAAAAAGCATACCTTGGCTCTGTCCAGCTGCGTGGCATTTGCACAGTTTAAAATATTGGTGCATGATAGCTGGGACTGTATATCGCTGCTCGAAATGTAGCTCGCAGACCGCGCATGTTCCATCCAATATTTTATCTGCACGGTTGAAGTTCCGTTCCCACTGCTTTTCACGCGGCTGTACCCCGTACGGCACTCGGGCGCGAAACAATAGTTGCGGCGACGGTTAGGCGTTTTCGCTAACCCGGGACACACGTCTGTAACGTGGGTGACACGCAGAGACAGCCACTACACGGAAATGAAGCTGGCAGCAAGCAACGAAGTCGCAGCCAACCGACCGCCACTGCCGCATAGAACAAATAACCACCCGCACGCGAGACAGCGAAACGGGTGGGCGGTCTGGCGAGTTCAGGAGGGAGCTGCTGCAGAGCCTCTAGCGGCCGCATTGGCAGGCGACAGCGGCCGCTTCAGTGGAGAGCATGGAAGGATGGGCGAGTGAGCCCACTAAAAATGTCGCAGTTCGCCCGAAAGGCGAAGCATCAACTGCGATAGCAAATTAGTAGAGAGCTATTCGGTGTAGGGATAGTAGTTTTATTACTAACTGAATTAACAAGCGTGGTGTCAGCGCGCACAAGCAAACATGAATAGATCACACTCAATGACCGCAGATAATCACCGTCAAAGCGCTGGCAGCAAGCGCAGCCGCCGCAGCGAGCGAAGGTTCGTGCGGTCTATCACTTCAACGGAAACTGAGCGGCGAATGCACAGCGCATACAAAGGTCAGAGTCGTGTGAAGATCGCTTTTAAGAGACTGTGCGGGCGACCGCAGCAGCCGGGCAAAGTACAAGCACAGTTTTTGGCATAGTAGAAGCTGCCCCCCCTCCCTCCTGCGCTGCCTTCCCGCTTTCCTCCTTTCGCGTGGGAGATTGAGTGGCCAGTTCCCCTTAAGCCCGGTTGCAAGATACGCTTTTGGCGCCGCAGCACAGCGTCGCCCGGCCTCCCTCCCTCCCATACCCCGACGGCCTTTCGCGCGACGGAAGTCGCGTTTGCTTTCCACCGTGCGTTCGCTCTCCGTGATAGCGCGCGTCCCCCGCGCGCTTTCACTCGCGCATACGGCGCACGGCGACGATTTTATCGCCCTTGGACTTTATACGGAACCTCACGACGACGGCGATGACGACGGCGACGCCACCGGCAGAAATCCGTTTAAAGTGTTCATATAATTGCGCAATAAAAAGCTTCTAGAACACTGTAGTTGAGCGTTAATGCGGGGAAACGGAGAAGCGCGGTTGGCGTCGGCAGCAACTCTGTGCGTTGCCTCGTTGAGGCAACACGACCTAGACTAGTTGGTTGAGGCTGCTACAATTTGTCTCTCTCTCTCTCTCATTTCCTCTTTCTTTCTCCCGAGCATGGCGCGGGACACTCCGCGATGTAGTCGCTAGGCAACGCAGTGGCAGGCAGCCGCCGCATCGCTGGTTGCCATGGCTACGGCGCGGCTGGCGTTTCGTGAAACGCGCACGTTTGAGGGCAGACTTAAACAGCTTCGCTGTTAAAAGAAGCAGCAAAGAAAATCATAGCCCCGGATTCATTAAAGGAATAGAGAGAGAGAGAGAGATGTTTATTGAAGAAAGGCATAGAGGTCGGCTTGAGCGTTAGTTTGCTCTGGCCTGCTACTCTACACTGGTGAAGGGGGGAGGGGATAAAAAGAGCGATGAATGATGATGATAAGATTAGGAGGTGCGTATGTACATGTCATTAAAGGAATAGGAATAGGTAACTATAGCGATAAGTGAGGGTAAATGCCATGATGTGGTGGTGTCGCGTGTCTCTACTGAGGTGGAGAAATCCTGCGGAACGACGGCAGCACCGGACAACCGCATCGAGTGGCAGACAAGGACGACGACGTTGGCGGGTGGTGGCACGGGCGTTACGGCAAGGTAGAAAAGGAGCTGACCAATGAGAAACCTGCACGAAAGCTGTGTAGGACGCGCGAGAAATGAAGAAGCGGACGGGCTCGAATGCCGAGACAAGAGATCGCTATGAGATTGAGCGAAGATAACTGGCGCAGAGAACGCTATTGTCGTGTGTCGGACCCGAACCCAAGGGCCTCGGGCGAGAACCAGGACGGTCCCAGCGGTTCCTGGATTCAACAGTAGAAGGTTCAGTTCGGTTGTTCTTGTGATTATTGTTGCTGCTACTTGTACGGTTCTTCCGTCACGGCATGGAGCGCGGATATTGCCTGGGGGCAACTAGAGGCCTCGGTCGACCAAAATCCTTGGTAGTGATGACCTCGGGTGAATCATAAGCCATGCGACCAGCACGGGTGCGTATCAGCTCTAGGTGCGGCTCTTAGGTGGCCAAGGGAGCTTCCCGCTCTCACAAGGAGGCCGCTTGCACTCAGTGAATAAGAAATACAAGATTAGACAGAGATAAACAAAATGCGGGATTGATAAAATCTGCAGATTATTTGGTTAGCTCAAGCAGGCTATGTGACTATTTGTCGCCGCCACTTTTAGATAGGGGTGCCAATAGATCATCATCATCATCAAAGGCACGAGGCCTACATTCAAAATGATTTTTTGAATGTGTTTTCTGATGCTCCTTTTTCGTTTACTTTTCATAAATATTTATTCCATGTATATTTTTGGTTGTTCGCTTTCGGGTAAAACCCTATTTTGCCTGATTTTTACATCACGAAATTGTTTTAGGGGAATCGGGTTAATCGGGTTAAGCCCTATTTCTTCCCAAATTCGAATACCAAACAATTTTTTTCTTTTATTTCCTTTCTTTTTTTCCTTTTTTTTAAGCTGCACGGAGTTTGCGGTGCACACGCGCTAACTACCCTGCCTCGGGACAAAAGTTAGATACTGTTAGCTTCAGCGAACTCCACTGATAGTTCACCACAAGGCGTTGGCTGGCTAGTTGGTGCGCATCCATACCCTCCAGAAAGGGAGGAAAAAAAGAAAAAGATGTCCCGATTGTAATATATTACTTAGTACATTTTTTTATTTAACCCGAAAAAAACAGAATTTCGGAATGGTCACACAAAGAATCAGCTTGAAAAATAGCACCCAATTTTTACCTCCCGAATTTACAAAAATATAAAACCCGAAAACGCACAACCCTATGTATATTCTATGTTATGCACTGTAGAAATCTTCTGCACCTTTTGTGTCGCTTCTTCCTTTGTTACTTGTGTGGTGGAACTATTAAAGCCACCGAAATGCAGCTTCTTCCCCATTATCCTCGGCACTACTCTACGTATTATTATTTACTCATATTGTTCAAATAATGAATCAATATTTCAGGAGCCACACTGTATATAATTAAGAACAACACTGAAGGATGAGTACTGGTCCACGTCGAAACATAAACAACGTTAGAAATGTTAAGAAGTACGACCACAAGTTATGGGATAAAGAAATAGCAGAAAAAAACTGAATAAACAGGTGGATAATGAGCAACAATAGCGCAATAACACAAATATCAAACGGAGTACATATATACACGGAAGGAGGCAAGAATTATTGCAAGACGCCACTAGATCTCACAGAAGGCTCAATGGAAAGTGGGACACTTGCAACAGAAGAACGAGGACACGTATTTAAACAAAAAATCCAAGGCGGAGAAATTGACATTTGTCACGACTGCATTTTGTGGGAAGGCAAATCTCTGCTGCACGGTACAGGAACGTGGAAGGGCATATGTTGGATGTTAGTCTTCTGCGGAATCCGCAGTGAAGAGAAGTGAGCAGATCCGTGCACATAATAATTCCATGAATGACTTTGTATAAAAAGAGGACGTGAGTGCAACTGCATCTGCAGGTTAGTGACGAACGTGTAGAATACTTGTTCAAACTTCGCAAGTTGTTGGTCCGCACGTTCTGAAAACAATGTTATATATACTCGTGAACGTTTTCTGTACGCGCTCAAGCGGTAAGCTGTTTGAATTATTTTGCCATTCTACCCCGCTGAAGCGTATCAAGTAATCGGAGGCATATGGATGTGAAGAATTTGAGAAGTGGAAGTGGGGCACGGAAGTCCGCAGATGGAACCAAGTGTGCGCTATAATTTGCTACCACAAAGATGAATGTACATGTGAAGTGCAACTTCGAACTTTATTTGCATCGAGTAGGTGTACAATATGGGGGAGCGCCAACAAAGAAAAGCTGTTATAAATGACAGTTTGACGGAGCCGGGCGCCCCCCTTTACTGGCAGAGAGGCAGCGTACAACACGTACATAATACAATTCACTTATTACATATTAAATATATACATAACATATAGTACATAATAAACCAGTAGCAATGGAAATATCGCGCATACTAAACGCAAGTAACATAAAAAATCTAGGTAATTCGGACCAATTCAAGTAACATAGATCATATATATGTAACTTAGGAATGCAATGTAAGAAATGTAATGTTAGGATCTAAGAAATACAAATCAGTATTACCCAGAAAACAGCAGAAGAATACAAAGAAATAGAAAACTATCATTATAACATGATAAAAAATAGGAGGAGGGGATGGTACAGGCGAAAGCCTTAATCAACGAAGGAACCAAGTGCGTCAGTACACCATCAGTTTTGCTCTCAGAAAAAGAAATGTGCTTAACTCGTGAGCAAGATAGATAGGAAACCGTCACATGGCTGTAGGATGATGTAAATATGTGAACAAGTTTCAGCAAAGGCCAGCTGCTACAGCTCTCTCGTATCTTCAAAGCGCACCCCAGCAGAGCATGCATTTCCCACTCGCCCAACAAGCATCCCTGTTCTTTGGTGTTGATATGCGAACAACAGAAAAGGTTGCGACCAGCTGGGCTGTTAGCCTTATGGTGGAGCTAATGAACCATCGTGTGCGCATGCAACTCATCGCTTTCACATACGTGCAGGCAAATGTTCTGCTATAGAGCACACATGTATGCAATACATGAGCAAATTTCTCCCTATGACAAGTCTTGAAACGCTGATGTTTCGTGGCTGATGAGATGTAAAAGATGGCACTCGGCAACAACTCGCAGGCACAAGCAAATGCAGCATCTGCAAGATGTAAGCGAGCTGCCTGACTGTTTCAGTTTACAATTGCCTTACCTCTAAGTATTTTTAAACCTTGGATGGGAGGTTTGAGATATAGTAGCACCAAAAACATTGATCGGATTCCGCGGATTGAGAATCGGTGTAAAGCAAACCTTTCGATGTTGTTCGCGCTAATGGTGTAGCAAACGCTATTTAACATTAGCGCTAATGACCAAATGCTCGCAGAAAATGACGTAAGTGAAGCGTTATGTCACGCTAATAAAATGTTAATGACGCAAGGGCGATCCAATGCTTAACCAAACGTAACGTGGTCAGGCAAATGTTACTTCATGAAAGAAATGTTTAGGCGCAGGCATGACCCTCCACGTAAGGGCGACTGAAATGCACCTCAAACTACGGGGTTGGCTTATGTTGCCAGGTTCCTGTGTATCTCTCAGTTACCAACATCTATTTCTTGCCTCTGGTAATAGGTAGCAGGTATTGACTGCAGTAAGATGACGACCCTATATTGACGATCATGTTATAACCACGACGGCCTGACAACCATGGCATGTCGACTACGGAGTGCCCACAGCCGCATGACAACGACGGCATGCCGATGACTACATGACTACAAAGGTGTCACAACTGCTTGTGAAGATAGAACGAGGACAAAGGTGTAACAACAATGGATTGACTTGAATTGAATGATGATGATGGAATAACGACGACTAAGTGACGACGACAAAGTCAATAACGACGACATAATGGTGACGGTGAAACGAGGACGATGGAACTACCACGGGAGTGACAAGTTCTGAGTGAAGAAGACCGAGTGACGATGGCGGAAAAATGTAACCACAAGGACTTGAGAACCACGGCATGACCATTACGGAATGACGTAAGCAGCAAGACGTCGACGGCATGCCGACAACTGAACGACGACGTTAAGACAGAATGAGAATGGCCTGGCGACGACGAAGACGGCATCAGATGAATGAAAGACGACAAATAAATCTCAAAGAAAAGACGACAAAGAAAATACGCCGGGACGATGGCGACAGACTATATCCGCTATCTTCTGTGCGGTATACCAAGATGGCGAAAGAATGACGGCAACGACGTGCCGACGAAAGTTTGGTGGTGTGTAGAGAGAGAGAGTCAGACAACATTTATTTGGACCATCGAGGTCGTTGATCTTGGGGACGAGTGGGTGGTGTCCTCATTGCAGGACACCACTGGCCATGGTTGCTCGACGTACTTGCTGGACGAGACGCCTGCGCTCGCTTACATCATCTGCCGCCCCCGGCCGCCTCGCTTGCAGTATGTCCGATGCTGGTCTGCAAACGGCCATTGCTGGCTGGAGGCAGCAGCCAGCACCCAACCCATAAAGATCTGCACATAACCAGTGGCCCAAGTTGTATAATCGTCAAGACAGCAGCAGCCACCCCCAAAAGCAGGGGAGAAAAGCCAAATACAAATCGATGATGCAGATACCACACAGTGTAGAAATCGGTGTAACCAAAGCTTTCATTTACCGCCAAAAGAAAACGGCTCCTAATGATAATAAATGCGCAGCGGATTCGGCAACTAAGCCAAGGTGATGTACCTTACAGAGCAAAGGTAAGTTTTGTTCACGGGAGATATTCACCATCGATCACTTTAGGTTATACCTTCTAGACATTTAGCGTTTGTCGGCACTAGATGCGTTCAAGTAGAACGCTGAAAGTGTTCCCATCTGACTCGGCCTGTGCCGCATCACGCGAAACTTCGTGAAAGTCATATACCCACTATAGCGACAAGTTCTCCGGGGCGAGACAACTAACACGATGACGACACGCCAAACCCGAGAGAGGTAGTCAAAGAAAACATCTAACTGTGCGTAAATGATCATAAGCTTGCACTCTTACTTTGAATGATTTCCCCGGGTGCTTGCATAGTAAAATGCCGGGTCGTGCTCCACGTCACTGTGCATCATTACAAGAATACACAATAAAATGTTGACAAGTCCCTTCAATTGTTGCGTGTTGACAAGGCCTTTATTTTCTAGCAGAGATATATTGAAGCAAGGGTAAGCAGCTTCCACTTAAGCGTCACGACTTATTGGCTTCGCAAGAAAGGAAGTAGTCATTTCAGACTTTATATACAATTTCATTAACAAAGTACCGCACTGTATGTTTCCACTGCATTGTCTAAGGACATCACGGAAAAGAGTGTGAAGACACAAGGAATAAAAGTAAGTAAAAGTGTAAATTCACAAGTTACAACACAACAATCGTTAGAAAGCACCGAGAACAGGGAAATATCACTAAGTACACGAGCATAATATCTAATGCTCTGATATGTGTTGTGCATTCTGAGAGAATTTTAACACCACTACTTCTAGCGTTATTTTCTAGAGCTAACCAGCTAGCACAAAGCGATAGAAAACTGCTTCCATACCGATTCGCCAAGACTAAATTACGTCTGAAAGACGCACTAAAAAATCCGTGCAGTCCGTTTAGAAGGTGATAAACGTCGTATATCGTTGCTAATGTCCGGCGGATATGACTATTGCAAGAAGTTCTAGAATCCTGCTTAAAGTATTTCGAAAATCCTGTCTTGAAATGGGATTTTGCAAGACCATTAGAACATTTAAAAAATAGAGATTGAATCCTGCTACAATCAGGATTTTGACATCCGTTTTTTTTTTCACCCTCCCCTCTAGCGCCCCCCTCGTCTCCCTTCCTTCCCCTCTCCCCATGCCCCTGCGGCGTTTCGCCGGCCGGCGGCTGCAGGTTTGCGCTTGTGCAATACACGAAACACATACAGCAATAACATTTTTTATTGCAAAAAGTAAACCGACTACACAAGCAGCAATCAACATTAAATATGAGTGCCTCCGGGTAACGCCATTACAGGTATCGACCTTGATAAACCTGGTTTCGAACAGGCTGCTGGGCT
>NC_051155.1:88230137-88352630 GCF_013339745.2 Dermacentor silvarum | reverse complement strand
AGCACGGTTCGAAGCATGCACAAGGGCCTCGAAGTTGATATTGACAATGTCAGTCGCATTATTGGTGCGTGCTGTGTACTGCAAAACGTATGTTAAGAGCTCACAGATCACTGCGATATCACCAGGATGGAAGCTGTGCAGTGCCAAGACACGGGTCGGCCGCAACCACTGTGCAGAAGTCGCCGTGAAGAGCCACTCGCAGTCGCAGTTAGAGATGCTCCTGCCAAGCGCCTTGCTGCTCGCCAAGCTAGCTGAGCATGCAGTTCTCGGTGCTTCTCAGGAGGAAGTTTAAAATGTATTTTGAACTGTTATAGCCAGTGTTCAGCTTAATCATACTTTTTCTTATTTTCTTGTTTTCTTGTGTTTTCGCTTTTCATTTATGTTTTGTCATAATGTGCTTCAACTTTATGCTCACTGATCCTTTTTTTTTTTTGGTGGATAAATTTTCACACCAACCTTCCCCGCCTTTTTGCTGCGAATAAGTAGTGCGCTCTTTTTTGCAATAAATTCTGTGTAAGCATATTAATAAGGCACAATTGCACGCATGAACATGCGACCTTGCAGGAATAGTAACGGTTTGAGATTTAAGTTCATTTGAGATGGGATGAGCAAGTACATAAATAATTGTGAAGTGTTAGTGCGACCACGTGCAATGTGCTTTAGCAAAATCGCATGAAACCTTGAACTGAAAAGACCGCAAAAGGATCTGAACATTCAAATCTGCTTAATGTTATAGGGTGGTTGTGGTGGTGGTGGATTGTAGCAACAGGCGGGTTTAGCCTGGCGATCAAGGCCGGCAATTGCTCCGCCTCCACATAACACCTACATTTGGTTTTAGTAAGCACACATGTATTTTCCCTAGTTCTTTTAGCCAATGCACACTTGCACTTTCTTTAGTTGAAACTTGAGATTGGGAAATGAGTACCTAACATTGGCACTTTAAACTGCCAGGCATGTAGGCCTAGAACTGCGCGCTGATCAATAACCTAGCTTTCTTCGTATACTTGCTTCAATCTTCCATTTCTAGTCAAAAATGTAGAAATAAATCAGTTCCCAGTTTGCCAAAACATAATTACAGGAATAGCTATTTATAGATTTTTAAGCATTTATAACTCGTGTTTCAGCTTGTTTGTGCAGTGTTGGAAAAGCTGATCAATTACGTCCTGTTTTGTCCTGTGGTTATACATTGCAACTGGTGCTGTCCGTGTAGTCTGTATTCGCATTGCCTTGGCTAGGTCCCGGAAAGGTTGTTCTCCGTCAATGCACGGTGGCTGTGCGAGGCGCTGGAATGCCACTCCCTTCACTAGGAATCCGTGTTGTGTAATGTTTCAGAGATAAATGAATGTTTGTTTTGTGCTATATGTGCTCGCCTTTTATTTATGATTTGGTACAAGATACTTCTCCAGCACTGTAATCATGCTTGCCTGCATGTCATTATATTCTGCTTGCATTAGATTCTGCTGCACTCGGGAACGTCTTCTGAAGCTTGTAAATTTTTTTAGAAGATTTTGCTGCTCGTTGTTCCACTTGCTTGTGTAAGCTTAGGAGTTCTTCGAAGTTTGTCGACGCAGGCCTCTTCCTTCCATTGGCCTTGCTGCTGGCACAACGGCTGCCTGCTCTGGCATCCAGGTCATTTGTTACCCTGGCTGTGGGCTGTCTGTGGGAGGCTCTGGAGTTGGGCTGTCAGTGAAAGGCTCTGGAGTGATGGTTTCTTCACGAACACTGCTCTCCTCGGAAGAAATATCACCATCGTCCCACGATTCAATGACTTCTCCACAATTGGGCAGTTGATTCGCTTGCTCCACCTGCAAATTTCGGTATGTCAATAACACATGAACGTTAGACGCAGTAAAAGAGTGGTAATAACTAAGAAAGAAAGTGTTGAGATCACCAAGACGAAAATATGGCTGCAAGGTGTAACGAAGATTTGGATGGAGCTGCAATAGATGTACTTGCCAAATGAAAATGCCTGAATTGGATTATAACGTACATACCTCAAGAATAAAAAGAATATATACTCTGCATATTAAGTTGTTTGCATAAATAAAAGAATATTGTTGGCAAAGTATAAGCCTTCTGCACACAAATCTGTATGTAGAACGCTTGTATTTTGGCTACAGGTTGCAAAATTTTCAACAAATCCTGGCATGCAAAAATAACGATGATGATGAAGGCTTTTCGCTACAAGTTTATTCGTTCCCTGAAATCGTGGATGAAATTAACTTGTAGCAAAAAACCTACTTTCATTAATCATCAGCATTCTTCGGGACATGCAGGACTACGTAGCACTTCTACATGTCTGTGCTGCGTAGCCTTAGGTCTCTTTATTGTAGTCTTTTCTGTGCAGCTACACTAGTTATTTCTTCCTGTGGAGAAGTGTATGAGAGAAAGGATCTTATGGAATGCTCGAGAGGTTTGCTGGCGGCATGTCACTCCAGATTGATAGGATGAAAAATGAAATGATGTGTACAGTTCATAACACATAGGTACAGTACATACAGCAAACAACAGTTTCTGCAGCAAAATAGGCAGCCTATTGTTCACGTATAGTATGAGCGATGCACTGCAGAAATCAGTGCTGGACAAGAGATGGTTATAAATGCTGGCAAGTATTGTGCAGACCTGAAGATTACCTCAATGTTTTCCTCTATGAGCAAGTCGTCGTTGATCGGTAGTGCTCCGAGGAAATCATGCAGACGCCGTTAGAACGGCCACGTGATGGCTTTCGAGCCGGTTGTGGTTGAGGTGCGCCTGAGCTTCCTGAAATTATAATATTTTCATCTCATCAAAGTGAAGTCTATGCAACGCAGTCATTGCTCCAATACAGCCACTATAAATGTACCATGTTTACTAAAGCCGATCTATGTAGCGCTGCTGATGAAAGAAGGAAAGACCACTACATGTTAGGAACAGTGACTTCACTAGTTTCCATTTTCTTAAGCGATAATAAATCGAGAAAGGAGCAAATATTAAAATGAGTGTAACTAACAGAGATGTAATTAAAAATGCTAAGCTGCAGTGTCGCCTTTAGGATATTTAATTCTGCAATAGTGTTTATTTCCTGTGCAACAAATATAGCCATCTGCACAACACATGGTAGAAGGTACAGTCATTGTAGCAGTAATCATGAAATGAAGGTATGCTTAAACTAGTGGAGCTTGAAATTATTAAACATGTATTTTCACGGTAACCTGATACTGACAGCATTCACTTCTGTTAATTTTTTTTCGATTAGAAGATGGCAACGAAATTATTGTTTCACGATAAATAATCACCATATAAAAATTTCGCATGACAGCACACAACGCTTAACTGGCATTCCATCGGGGTACGCAGAGCTTGTCCATGGTTTGAATATCTGCTCAGATATACGAGCCAATGTACGACCCCATATTCTTTGGGCGCGGACAGCGGAGAGACCATATATACGGCGCGTTGCCCATGCACCTTACAAACGCATGACTATACAGCTGAAATTACACCAAGCTTAAAAATAATCCGGCACACGTATCAATGCCGTAACGCCCTAGTGTTGTACATGCGGCGAAGGCACAAGTGGTCGCAACGCACTGCCGCAATCTCTCGCGTTCACGCGTAGCTCTTTGCTAGAGGCTTTTCCTGCCCGCTTGTCTTTTGCTGTTTGAATTTCTGTGTTACCCAGGCGTTAGCGGCTGGCACGTCGTCTAGCAAGCAGACGCCGCGTCCTCTGACCAGTACATACTCCCTTGCACGGCGTCTTTCCCAATATTCACTTACCGATAACGTTTGTTCATGTTTGCTTCGTCGAGTATGGTCCTTCGCCGGCGGGAACACTGGCGTTGAGCGTAGCGATGTCATCTCTGTGTAGAGGCGCGCGTTTCGACTATTTGAGCGCGGAGCGGCCAGATTACCTTCCCAAATGCGTATCAGTGCCTCAGTTATCGCGTCAGGCCAAATAATACGCTTTTGGGAAGATATCTGGTAAGCCCCAACGCTGCACACGGGAGAAGTACCGTCCGCCATTTTGCCCGTTTCCGAAACGTCGGTTACACTAAACCGAGATTGCCAAGCTCGGTTGGCGGTCAACCACGGTTAGCGGCCTAACCACAGCTTCGCCTGCTGTGTAACCGCGCTAACCATGGTTACGCTAACCGCGGTTAAGGTTGCACGTGTAACAGGGGTATAAGAGTGGGGTTGGAGATTAATATGCAGAAGACAAACATAATGTTCAATAGCCTGGCAAGGGAACAAGAATTCAGCATTGCCAGTCAGCCTCTAGAGTTTTTAAAGGAGTACGTTTATCTAGGTCAATTACTCTCAGGGGAACCTGATCACGAGAAAGAAATTTACAGAAGAATAAAATTGGGCTGGAGTGCATACGGCAGGCATTGCCAAATCCTGACTCGGAGCTTACCCCTGTCGTTAAAAATAAAATTGTACAATCATTGCATTCTACCGGTGCTAACATATGGAACAGAAACTTGAATGTTAACAAAGAAGCTCGAGTACACGTTAAGGACCGCAGAAAGAGCGATGGAACGAAAAAATGTCACAGTTTCGCTCTAAGGGCGAAGCAATGAATGTGATAGCAACACAGCAATGTCATACGAAGTAAGGTGAGCGGCTTTCGTAGCAATATGAATTGTAGTAAACATGAGCTGATTAAGTAAGCAGGTGTGCTGCGGCGTAAGTGGACCGACATGAAGAGAGACTCGATGACCACGAGAAGGCGCGTGTGAAACGGTGGTGTTGATGAGAAGCGCTTCCCGTGGGCAGCGCGTGCGAAGGGACACACCTGTAGCGCTGCACTGCCGATCCGGGCAGCATTGCATGTGTAGCGTGCGTTGGAAAATGTGGCCCGACTATTACTAACTGAATGAACAAGCGTGGTGTGAGCGCGCACAAACAAACATGAATAGATCACACTGAATGACTGCAGACAGCGACCGTCAAAACTCTGGCAGCAAGCGGATACGACGCAGCGGCGAAGGTACGTGCGGTCTATCGCTTCAACGGAAACTGAGCGGCGAATGCACGGCACATAAAGGTCAGAGCCGCGTGGAGGTAAGAGACGGTGCGAGCGAGCGACGAGCGCGGTTGTTGGCAGAGCGGAAGTGCGCCCCCCCCCCCCCCCCCCGCTCCCTCCGGCGCTGGCTTCCCGCTTCCTTGCTTGCGCGTGGGAGATTGAGTGCGTTCGCTCTCCGTGATAGCGCGCGTCCCCGCACGTTTCCGCTCGGGCATACGGCACGCGGCGAAAATTTTATCTATAGGGAACCTCACGGCGACGGCGACGACGACGGCGACGCCGACGGCAGAAATTCGGTTTAAGTGTCCATATAATTCCTATCGCAATAAAATGCTAGGCCCAACGTTAAGAGACAGGAACCGAGTGGTGTGGATCAGAGTCTCAGAGAGCAAACGGGGATAGCCGATATTCCAGTTGACATTAAGAGAAAGAAATGAATCTGGGCAGGCCATGTAATGCATAGGATGGATAACCGGTGGACCATTACCATTACAGAATGGATAACAAGAGAAGGGAAGTGCAGTCGAGGACGGCAGAAAACTAGGTGAGTTGATGAAGTTAGGAAATTTGCAGGTGCAAGTTGGAATCAGCTAGCGCAAGGCAGGGGTAATTGGAGATCACAGGGAGAGGCTTTCGTTCTGCAGTGTACATAAATATAGGCTGATGATGATGATGATGATGTGAACAATATCGCTGCAAAAGTAATTCGGGACCATTGACACGAGGCTTGGGATAGGAGAGCACTGTAAATTCTGATCCAATAACTGACTTTCATGCATCTTTTCTGGTCCAGAAACTTCGGCAAAATATATTTATAAGACACCCAAAGTAGTGGTGTCCCGAAGATAAGTTGTTTTGACGGCAGTAGCTTTCCGCCGCAGAAGGCTATACTTGTACTCATTATCATGTGCACATCGTGAAATGTGCTACTTCTGTGTTATAGACATCAACAAAAGAAGCCATGCGTGCAACCAATTGTATTTAAAAAAAGGTCCAAAAGAAGTAGAAGCGCCTTGAAAGCAGAGCTCCTATTTCAGTTACGATAAATGAGTAACCAGTCTCCTATCTAAATTGGCTTCGTTTTTTTGTACTTTCTTGCCTCTCAGCTTGAAGCTACTACATACAGGGTGTTTCAGCGAGCACTTACAAAATTTATCAAATAATTTCTTGGCGAACATTCGCCACTTTGGCAGTATCTATCTATCTATCTATCTATCTATCTATCTATCTATCTATCTATCTATCTATCTATCTATCTAGCCGCCCACGTCTTGATGCTCTCAAGGTCGTTTTGTGATTTGGTGTGTACCAAAATCGGCATACTATGACAAGAGTGTATAAGGAACATAAATGATAGGTCATGACATGACATGCGTGTCATGTAGGTCATAAAACCATCGCCTAAAATGACAATGACCCAGCGAAAAAACATTAACACTCAAAAACCACTGAAATGGGTTCGGACGTGGGTACTAAGTGAAGGTAACTCTAAAGTATGATTCCAGAAGTCATAGTCATGAGCATGACTCAGCAAAAATGAAATGACGTAAAGAAAAAGGTTAACTATGAAAACAACTCAAATGGGCTCAGATGTGGGTACTAAGTGATGGAAACACTAAAGGTTAATGGTAGAAGTCGTAGTCATGAGCATGACTGAGCCAAAATGACAATGACTCAGCAAAGAAAGATTAACACTCAAAAACCAATGGAATGGGTTCGGATGTGGTACTAAGTAAAGGCCGGTCAATGGTAGAAGTCGTAGTCATGAGCATGGCTAAGTCTCTCGCCTTAAGGTCTCCAAGGATCCTGGGATCCTGAGGACTCATGACGTGAATGCCACGACTAGAGACCGGATTTTAGGCAAATGCCTTTTTTGTTCCTTGCGCTCCTATCGCCCCACTTTGATACATGAGCATGAATTAGAGGTTAAGAAGGGCTTCTATAGTGTTTTCATAGTGCCTATAAATGCCTATTTTGGCGTTTGTGCCAAAATGCCTATAAATGCCTATAAACGCCTATTTTCAATTTAGGCATCTATATGAACACTATTTAGCCTCAAGTTTCGCTTTCGAGTGCAGTTAGACATCGTTATTCATGTTACCGGGCAACATTGACTGTTCGGAACTCTATGGGGTTCAACCTAGTTCTTTAGTTCAACCAACTCCCGGAAAACAACTGCTATAGCAGCATTGAAATGGGACGCGCCGGCCAGCATACGCCGCCGAGCTGACATTGCGCGAGCGGTTGGCGAATGCGAAACCGCGGAGAGCCGTCAGGGGAAAGGAGAGTGAAGAGCAAGAGAAGAAACAAAAATGTGATGTGCACGCGGCTTTTGTTTTGCTTGTAATTTACTTTTTAAGGTGTTCACCGCCGTCGGGCGTTCCTTCTCAACGTACGAGATCATTCTCAGTGACAAGGGGCACAATTTTGAATCAAAAATCTGGAGAAGATGGTAGTTTGCTATTGTTTCCACAATCTTGAAAGTGATTCTTAAACTACGTTGCGCGTGCTCTCCAAATAAATTTCTTCAAACATGTGCACTTCAAATGGGCGGAAGTGTATTTGGCCGTGTTAGGACGTCTGGCCTGTACTATTCGGATAATGTCATTGTATATGAGAAAATTGCGAAGAGTTGTACCTAACAGTCCTCATGTAAGAACATGCTGATTTCTTAATAAATTGTAGTCTCTCTTGCACTTGTTATTTGTCTGTTTTTGTTGTGTCTTAATTTAATTGCGTCAGGCAAACAAAGTATCCTTTTTTTAATCAGTATTCCCAGCTTTCAAGTATTCTTTTTCATGCCTGTTTCACTATATGCGACGCTCGAGTACAGTGGCCATTCAACATGAATGTGAGCAGTGTGCTTATTGAAAAGCCAATTGATCGTCATTAGTCCAGCAATTTTATGGGACAATTGCTCGGCTATGTTCAACTGTTGGAGCCTTTGTGCCGCCATAGACAATGAGATTTCATGTTTTCCTATCGTAGTTATAGGCCGCACACGTCTTCGTTTGAAATTATTTGCATTTATTAAAAATTTATTGTGCCTGTATTTACGACGTTGGAGGCCTAAAACGTTGTTTTCCCTGCCTATTTTTGGCGCCTAAAATGCGCTTTTTTGATGCCTAAAGATCCGGCCTCTAGTCATGACATGCGTGTCATGTAGGTCATGAAAAAGTCGCCTACGTCTTGGTGCTCTCATGGTAGTTTCGTTAACTTGAAAGGTTGTGGTCGGATGTGGTACTAAGTGAACCTTCGTATAACATCGATTCCCACAGGGCGTGGGATCTGCCAGTTTTTTTTAAGGTTGCCTGTGGCAGATAGCCCAATTCTAGTTAATGAGCTGGTCTACTCAAAGAGGTGGACATTCCTTGTTCAAAAAATTGAAATGCATATCTACTAATAATAAAAAAAGTTGACTAATTAAGTTTCTAACTAATTACCTGATGGCCAATATTGCAATTTACAAATTGTAGCCGTGGAGTTTGCAAGGCGGGTCCACTTGGTACGAATTCTCGGGATGACACCAGTTTCGAGATAATAATTCCCGAACTTTGCGGAGAAATGCATCGACGTTCGAGTTAATTTTGTGCTTCAATGCAGAAAGCGACATTTTCTTAAGAGACTTACTGGAACACCCAATGAATTTCTCCGCAAAGTTCGGGAATTAATATATCGAAACTGGTGTTATCCCGAGAATTCGTACCAAGTGGAACCAAAATGAACATAATGATAGGTGATGACATAAATGTCATTACATGCGTGCCATGTAGCTCATGACAATGACCCAGAGAAAAATATGAACACTCAAAAACCACTGAAATGTGTTCTGACGTGGGCAATAAGTGAAAGAAACACTAAATTATGATGGTAGAAATCATAGTCATGAGTATGACTCAGCGAAAAGACATTAACATTCAAAAACTACTGAAATGGGTTCTGACGTGGGTACTATGTGAAGGAAACATTAAAGGATCCTACTAGAAGTCATAGTCATGAGCATGACTCAGCAAAAATGACAATGACTCAGCGAAAAAATATGAGCGCTCAAAAACCACTGGAATGGGTTTGGACGTGGACACTAAGTGAAGGAAACACCCAATAAAAATGGTAGAAATCATAGTCATCAGCATGACACAACAAAAATTACGACTCAGCAAAAAAAGTTAACATTCAAAAGCCACTGAAATTGGTTCTGACGTGTGTACTAAGTGAAGGACACACTAAAGCATGATGGTAGATGTCGTATTCATGAGCATGACTCCGCAAAATGACAATGACTCAGCGAAAAACGATTACCACTCAAATACCACTGGAATTGGTTCGGACGTGGGCACTAAGTGAAGGAAACACTCAATGATGATGAAGAAATCATAGTCATGATCATTACTGAACAAAAATAACAATGACACAGCGAAAAAAAAAGATTGACACTCAAAAACCACTGTAATGAGTTCGGAGAAAACAGTAAAGAATGGTGGTCGAAGTCATAGTCATGAGTACGACTAAGGCTTTCGCCCTAAGGTCTCTTAGGTGTAGCTAAAGGGACTCCTGAGGACTCATGACATGAATGTCATGACATGTCATGTAGCTCATGAAAGAGGCGCCTATGCCTTTGTGCTAGAAAAAAAGGTCGCTTCTATAACATGGTAGGCTCCCCGCACAATGCTTCGCATAACATCGATTCCCACAGGGCCTGGGATCTGCTGGCTTTTTTGGTAATTATTCGATTATGCATTTCAATTTCTTCCGAAAGTAATGTCCGCCTCTTCGAGTACCAGCTCATGAACTAGAATTGTGCTATGTGCGACAGGCTACCTTTATGAATTTTTGAAAGTGCTCGCTGAAACATCCTACATATCATGCAGCTGATATATGCACGTGTTACCCGGTTTTTAGAATTCGTATAAGTGCACCGGTGCGTTTTCAGCTTATTTTCAGAGGTTTGATTCATGCTACTTCCTTGTCTGCAGGAAGCGCTGCCCACAAATCCTGCAGTTCTCAACCCAAGCCTGGAGATGACATACGTAAGAAGCTTCTCGTATATTTGTAGCACGCAATAATGCTTATTGACTCTTTTCGCGGCGATCCTGAGGGCGCTGCCGTGTTTGATTACGTGATGACTCGCCCATTACTTGCTCAACCGTCTCCGTTGTCTCCGTGTTTACAATGTATGTGTATGACGCTGGCGCGGCTTAGCAAACCTTTGTTTCGGGAGATATTGTAAACGGTGACTGGGGGACGACAGCTAGCTTGAGCCACAGGTTCACAGAAATTGCAAAAGCACTTTCGGAGCTGATTGGGCTACTTCCAAACGGCGCGAGCAACGTACATGGTGCTTGCTCTCCAAAACTGGGCTAAATATGTATTCCAAGCTATCCAAACTTTCCGCTTATCAACTGAACCAGGACTAGCATCTTCTGATGTTCGTGCTTTATTTCGCGAATATTTTGAAGCAGCGGCTTGTCATGTTTCTGACTCAGTAAAGTTCCTCGGTGAAGTCACTGTCTGATTATTTCCTGCCTCATCGCTCGCGGGTGTGCTCAGTTCCCTTAGATTTATTCATGCTGCGCACAAGGCTTGAAACGTAGCTGTTCTGTACATACCTTGTAGCAAAGACGTATTATCGCTAGTAACTCGCTTACTCTTGCGGACTGTCACGAAACATTCAGCTTCGACCATTCGTACGCTATCGATGTAGTACCGTCATTTATAGTGCGTATATAGTGCGCATATATTAAAGTGTGCGCCCACTCAGCTATTCTTGAGACGTTGACGCGTAAAAGGTTTATTAGAGATCGGAGCAGCGCAGCGTCGACAGTCAAACGAGACCTAGCTTTCAAGCATGAGCGCCGTTGCGAGCCAAAAGTGCTGGACCCATTAGCGTCTGGGCAGACTAGAGCTGGACCCACTAGCGTCTCTCTTCGCTACAATTACCCCGGGAGTAATAAGGGAGCCGTCCGGCGTACTAACAGCTCGTAAGGATGACAGGATCACAGTTATGGCTTGAGGCGGTCGACGTGGACAGTGTCTCGTCCACAACGGCGCTGGTCCGAAGACGGTTGAACTGGTTCGATGACAAAATTCACGGGAGATGCGCGTTCGACGACGCGGTAAGGGCCTTCATACTTCGGGAGTAGTTTCAATGAGAGGCCAGGGGTGGTGAACGGGACATAGAGCCACACAAGCGCGCCAGGAAGCAAGGTGACCACAGAAGTGGAGTCACCGCGAGTGCTCTTCTGGCGCTCTTGGTCGTTGGAAGTAAAGGCACGTGCAAGGTCACGGCATCCTTCAGCATGCCGTGCTGTGGCAGAAATAGGTGAGCCCTCGGATGCATCCGGCCGGTAAGGTAAAATTGTGTAGATGGCGTGCGACGGGTGCCGACCGTATAGTAAGAAAAAGGGAGAAATGCCAGTGGTGCTTTGAGTAGCGGTGTTGTACGCGTAGGTGACGAAGGGCAGAATGGCGTCCCAGTTCGTCTGGTCGGAGGCGACGTACATTGAAAGCATGGCGCCGAGCGTGTGGTTGAAGCGTTCTGTGAGGCCATTGGTTTGGGGGTGGTACGCCGTAGTTGTCCGATGAATAACGTGGCACTCTTTAAGAATGGTATCAAGCACTTTCGACTGGAGGACACGTCCGCGATCACTTAGCAATTCCTGGAGGGGACCATGCCGCAGGATGAATCGGCGAAGCAGGAATGAGGCAACATCGCGCGCTGTAGCTCCTGGGAGAGCGGCGGTTTCGGCGTATCGTGTGAGGTGATCTACTGCCACAATGGCCCAGCGGTTACCAGCCGACGTCAAGGGAAGTAGCTCCTACAAATCAATTCCAACGCGCCAGAACGGTAGGGCAGGGTAGCAGCTGCAGACCAGCCGGCCAGAGCTGGGGTGAAGATTTCCAGCGCTGGCAGTCGCGGCAGGAGCGAACGAAGTGTTGAACGTACTTGTACATTCCTCGCCAGTAGTAGCGCTGTCGAAGGCGCTGGTAGGTTTTGAAAACTTCCGAGTGTGCGCACTGTGGATCGGCGTGCAAGGATGCGCAGATTTCGGAGCGCAGACTGCGATTAACTACTGGCGCCCGTCTGCGCCATAACTGCGTCGGTGAAGCAGGTTGTCACGAACCGTGAAATGGCGAGCCTGACGACGTCACGTACGAGTGGTTGACTGGTGATGGGTCAGCGAGCAAGTCTATATTCGAGGCAATCCAAGGGTCCTTGCGCTGCTCGGAAGCGATAGCCTCAAGGTCGATTGAAGAAACAGCTAGCTGGGATAGTGAGCAGCAGGTATTGTCGTCAGGCAAGGGAGAGCGTGCTAGGGCGTCGGCATCCGAATGTTGGCGTCCGTTGCATGCATGCGGATATCGTAGTCCTGCAGACGAAGTACCCAGCGGGCAAGACGACCTGAAGGATCCTTCAACGATGACAGCCAACATAGTGCATGGTGCTCGGTGACGACATAAAATGCGCGGCCATACAAATAAGGCTGGAACTTAGTAAGGGCCCAGATGATCGCCAGACATTCTTTTTTTCGTGACAGTGTAATTGGTCTCGGCTTTCGTAAGGGCGCGACTGGCATTGGCCACGACATATTCAGGGAAGCCAGGTTTGCGCTGCTCAAGGACAGCGCCGAGGCCAACACCACTGGCATCTGTGTGTACCTCTGTAGGGGCCGTCGGGTCGTAGTGGCGCAAAATTGGGGGAGTCGTCAGCAAATGACGGAGATTTGCGAACGCTTCCTCGCACTCTGACGACCACGAATGAAGGGGTCCGTTGCATCTGTAGTGGACAGTGTGCTTCGCGTCCGCCGAAGACGAAGACAAAGAAGAAGCTTGACATCATGGCCGCAACATCAGCTTAGTTGCCCCGACGAATAAATGTTTATTTGTTCCGAGTCTTCCGTTCCCACACATCCAAGGAGCTTCGTCAGTGGTGATATTGTTACGGGGAGAAAATATATGTATTTAAAATATATACAGTTAGAGGGTTGTAGCTCTGTGGCCAGGGTGACACCATCTACCGAGCTCCGAGACCCTTCAGCCTTCTTCTTCGCCAACCAACGTCATTTTGTCCACAGCGGTACAAACTCGTACGTGACATTAACCCGCCGGCGGCAGAAGCATCCTCTCCATGCTTCTTAGGGTGTCGAATCAGCGTGCGAGTTAAAGGGCTTTAGTCGCGAAACGTGCACGATATCAGTTCCTGGGGTGGTAGAAGACTTCGAATTCACAGGTGAGATCTCATGTGTGAGGCTGGTGACTTGGCGAAGAACTCGGTATGGCCCGACGTATCGTGGCAGCAGTTTTTCGCAAAGGCCGACGCGACGGGAGGGTACCCAAAGCAGAACAAGGGACCCAGGGCTGAAATGAGCGTCCTGACGACGACTGTCGTAACGGTGCTTCTGGATAGTCTGAGATGCAAGAAGACGGTCACGGGCAATACGACGTGCTGCGGCCGCGTGAACAATGGCGTCGTGAGCATAGAACGTGGTAGTGGTGGCGTCAGAAGGGAGCAGTGAGTCAAGAGGCAGGAGAGGTTGACGGCCATATAGTAGATAGAACGGGGAATAACCAGTAATATCGTGACGCGACGTATTGTATGCAAACGTCACGAAAGGTAAGGTGCAGTCCCAATCCCGGTGGTCATCACACACGTACATGGAGAGCATGTCCGTAAGTGTATGGTTGAGACGCTCGGTAAGTCCGTTTGTCTGTGGGTGGTAAGCCGTCGTGAACTTGGACGTTGAGCAAGAGCGAAGAAGGTCGTCACAACCTTAGAAAGAAAACAGGTGCCTCTATTAGTGAGTAGCTGACGTGGGGCACCACGATGCAGGATCACTTCATGGAGGAGAAAATCAGCTACATCAGTTGCGCAGCTTGTAGGGAGGGCCCGCGTTATGGCATAACGCGTGGTATAGTCCGTCGCAACAGCCACCCACTTGTTGCCCGAGGATGAGGGAGGAAATGGGCCAAGGAGGTCCAGGCCGACGCGGAAAAATGGCTCACTGGGGATATCTATAGGCTGAAGGTGTCCAGCGGGAGACAATGGAGGCTTCTTGCGGCGTTGGCAAACTTCGCAGGCAGCGACGTAGCTTCGAACAGAGCGATATAGCCCAGGCCAGAAAAATCGTCTGCGCACACGGTCGTATGTAAGGGAGACACGCAAATGACCAGCGGCAGGCGCATCGTGTAACTGCGAGAGAATTGTCGAGCGCAGATGCTGGGGAACGACGAGGAGCAGTTCAGCACCATGTGGATTCATATTGCGTCGATATAAGGTCCCGTCCTGGAGAACAAACATACGGAGAGAAGCGTCCTGTTGCTCCGAGGTAATGCGTTCGATGATGGATCGCGAATATGGGTCACGACGCTGCTTGTCGGCGATGCGTGAGAAGTCGGAGATCGACAAAACGCAGGTATCTGTATCGGTTTCGGAGCCATCGGGTGGGTCGACAGGGTAGCCGGAGAGGCAGCCGGCGTCCTCATGTAACCGCCCAGATTTGTAGGACACGGAAAACGTGTACTCTTGCAGGCGTAAAGCCGAACGGCCAAGACGGCCTGTCGGGTCTCTGAGTGAGGATAGCCAACATAAGGCACGATGATCTGTCACGACGGTGAAATGTCGACCGAACAGGTAAGGGCGGAACTTAGCAATGAACCAAACAAGGGCCAAGCATTCACGTTCTGTTATCGAGTAGTTTCGCTATGGTGCAGAAAGAAGACGACTAGCTTACGCGATCACGCGATTGGTGTCCCGCTGTCGTTGGGACAAGATAGCGCCAATGCCATGGCCGCTTGCATCAGTGCGAACTTCTGTGTAGGCATGCGGATCAAAATGACCCAACACGGGTGGATTGGTAAGGTGACTGATAAGCGTTGAAAATGCTTCAGCCTGGTCGGGTCCCCAACGAAAAGTGGTGTCCTTTTTCAGAAGGTCTGTGAGAGGACGAGCGATTTCGGCAAAGTTCTGGATAAATCGCTGAAAATAAGAACACATCCCTAGAAAACTGCGGACATCGGTAGGAGAACGCGGAAGGGAAAACTCCCCAACGGCACGAACTTTGTCAGGATCAGGCTGGACGCCAGAAGCGTCAACCAAGTGACCAAGTACTCGTATTTGGCGGCGGCCGAAATGGCATTTTGCAGAATTGAGTTGTAGGCCGGCACATCGAAAAACACCAAGGATAGCCGAGAGTCGGTGAAGGTGGCTCTCAAACGTCGGTGAAAAAACTATGACGTCATCAAGGTAGCAGAGGCATGTGGTCCATTTGAATCCGCGCAGAAGAGAGTCCATCATGCGCTCGAAGGTAGCAGGGGCATTACGCAGTCCGAAAGGCATCACTTTAAATTGGTAGAGACAATCAGGGGTGACGAAGGCGGTCTCGCGATCTCGTTTTCGCGATCTCGTTCATCCACGTGCGATTTGCCAGTAGCCGGAGCGCAAATCAATCGATGAAAAATAACTGGCACCGTGTAAGCAGTCCAGCGCGTCATCAATATGCGGGAACGGATACACGTCCTTTTTTGTAATCTTATTCAGGTGACGGTAATCGATACAAAATCTCCAGGTATTGTCCTTCTTTTTAACCAAAACGACAGGTGACGCCCACGGACTGCAGGAAGGCTCGATAATATCTTTGGAGAGCATTTTGTCCACCTCCGTTTGGATCACCTGGCGTTCAGCCGCTGACACACGGTAGGGCCTCCGGTGTATAGGAGGAGCGTCACCAGTGAGGATGGGATGGGTGACGACACGGGTGCGACCTAGCGGGCGATTTCCAAAATCAAAGATGTCTTCATAGGACATCAGAATACGGCGAAGGGCGTCGGCGTAAGCAGGCCGTAGGTCAGTAGCTATCATGGGCGTAAACTTGTCGTTGCTTGAAGTAGGACGGTCGGAAGCTGCAGCAGTGTCGAATCGTGGTTCGGGCGTAAGAGCAGCTACTCCACACTCTTCCAAAGGGGACAGCAAAGCGAGAGATACACCCTCAGGAAGCACTTGCAGACACGAACCAAAGTTCAGAAGGGGAAGCCACGCTCGATTGTTAACAAGAGTGACAATTTAGCTTGGTAGTGCTATTTGGCATGCCAGGAGAACGTCGCAAAGTGGGGACACCGCGTAAGGACAATCTCGTAGTGGAGAAGAAGGTGACATGAGGGCGGAGGTCGCAGCATCAGGTTGCAGGCGAACAAATTCAGCAGAACGAAGTCGGGACTTGTGGTCTTCGGTCGGGTCGGCAAAGTAATGGGGCAGTTCAAGGCGAAGGGTGCCGGTTGCACAGTCAATAAGAGCTGAATGAGCAGTCAGGAAGTCGATTCCAAGAATCACTTCGTGGGGACACTCGGCCAGTACAATGAACAGGACTAATATAACACTGGACGACCGGCAATGGTAACACGGGCGGCGCACATTCCCATCACGGCTGTTGTACTGCCATTAGCCACTCGGACGGCAGGCGACTCGGCAGGTGTCAGGACTTTACGGAGACCGCTACGAAGATCTGATCGCATAACCGACACCTGAGCGCCAGTATCGATGAGGGCTTGAACGGGTACATCGTCAACCAAAATTTCAACAAGGTTCGGTCGAGCAGCAGGGGTCAGCAGAGGTTTTGCAGTCCGAGTCGTCAACGCAGCCTCACCTCCGGGGGCTGCATTGCTTAGTTTCCCGAGACGCGGCCCGCGTAGGACGGGGACGAGGGACGTCGAGGTGTAGGCGAGCGGGACTGACGGCGTTGCGGCGAGGGCGAGCGGCTAGTGGTGTTTCCCCGAGAGGGAAGGCCGGCAGTGGTATGGTTCAGAAAGGGGCGACAGAGACCGAGGGTACGGTGGCTAGATGGGTAGGTGTGCCGACCGAGCGTAGTTCACCACTTCTCCGCATCATGACGCAGAAATGGCGCTGCGGACAGTAGAACGGCTGAGCTGCACGCAACGTCGGCTGCGCTGTGTAGACGAGCAGCGTGTTTGATAGTATCGCTGCCTCTGCTCTAGCTTTGAAGCACGCGTTATACAATGGCGTTTCGAGCAGAGTAAGCAAAGCCAGAATGGGGAATTTGTTACTGTCGTCTTCCCAGAAGACACGATATGCTGAAGTAAATTTTCTAGCTTGGCGATTGGTCACATATATTTATTGGTACAAATGCGGCGCTCCAGCTCATTGCATTAAATACGTAGATGAATTTTTTCCATGCATAAAACAAAACTGCAGTGGTTTTATACGGTATACGGAAACGTGTTTACGTGATATTTAATGAGTTCTAATGTTTCAATTTCGAGAAATCCAGCTATTGTTTTTATTGCTGCCTCAGTTGCGGTATTTAAATTGTTACTAGACGAATTGTGTTGATAAGTGCATATGGTTCACTGTTTGATTGCAATAAAATAAAGCAATACGTCTTGGGCTAGATTCATGAATATATTTAAAATACAAGAAACGCTCTCATAACTTGACGCACCAACATAAATAGCCTAGCACCAGCAAGGTCGCAACGTTGGTCCACCACATCATAACAATATTCACAGCACACGCTTCAGCTTCTTGTGCTTCCTCCTCTCCCTGTTGCTTTCGCGCGTCATGTTCTTGCCCTTGACGAGAAAGTAAAGGCGTGTAATTTAATAGAACTTCACAACATCGTTTGTGAGCTCTTTCTTGTGCCGCTCACAGCCGATCAAATTCGGAAGATTCAGCTGCAGAAAGAATGTAAAGTTGGCGATACTGTTCCTTCGTAACTCATTTAAACTGAAGCACAGCTTGAAGGCGTCTTCGAGCGATGCTCGAAGGGGGGGGGGGGGGAACCGACCATACGATTTGGCGCATATGTTGTTGCGCTAGGTGACTGCACGCGATTACAGTAGCCTGCGACGTCACCTGCGTAGCCGCACGCAAAACAGATAGGCCGGTTGTCAGATGAACGCCACCGATTCGCTATGGTGGGCCCCGACCATGTAGAAGGACGCGTTGTGCGGGTCGGCTGGTGATATGGTAGCACGGTGGGCTGTGGTCGGGGCACAATGAAGACGTCGGCGTAAATGAGAGGCCCACCTTGAGGGAAGGGGTGGGGCCTGGCGACGACTTCCGCGTAGCTGAGTGGTGAAGCCGGAGGGATCTGTTGGGGCCTGGCGACGACTTCAGCGTAGCGGAGAGGTGTGGCACAGGAACATGTTGGTGGCGCTCAGGCAAAATCTCGTTGAGTTCGTGCGCAATGGCGCGGCGGAGCGGGGGCTCAAAACATGACGTTGGCTCTTGTAGGGGTGGCGGTTGTGCAAAGGACATCAAGGAGAGCTGGCGTGCAATTTCCTCACGCACGAACGCCTTCATTTCTGCCATGAACGCTGACTGCTCGGAAATGGCCGTCAAGCCAGCGAGGTGTTAGTCGCGTGATGGAGGGCGACGGGTCAACGACCGCTGCCTGTGTAGCTCCTCGTAACTTTGGCACAGTGTAATTATCTCTGCCACAGTCCGAGGAATTTCGGCAAGCAGCATGTTGAAGGCATCGTCTTCTATGCCTTTCATAATGTTCCTGATCTTATCAGACTCCGACATGGTCGCGTTGACTTTCTTGCATAAGTCCAGTATGTCTTCGATGCAACTTGTGAATGATTCACCGACTTGCTGAGCTCGTTGCCCGCAAACGCTGCTTCGGCGCGCAGCTTACGAACAGTAGGGCGACCAAAAACATCCACAAAAGACGTCTTGAAGTCTGACCACGTCGGAAAATCAGTTTCATGGTTGTACCATAAGCTGGCCACACACCTAGAGGTAGAACAGCATGTTGCTGAGCCTAGCTGCTTCGTCCCATTTATTGTGGGCGCTTACCCGCTCGTAGGTCGTTAGCCAATTCTCAACGTCGGTTTCATCCGTGCCTGTGAAGATAGCAGGGTCCCTGTGGCGAGGCACACCAGAGCAAGGTGCCGGTGCAGGGGGAGGCACTTGTTGGGAAGCTTCTTCAGGCATGGTCGAAGGTACGTTGCGGGATCTAAGTTCCAGGTTGCAGGTTTTGAGGGCGCAGCACGCTCCACCAATTGTAAAGGGTTTCTTAGAGACCGGAGTAGCGCAGCGTCGACAGTCAAACGAGACCCAGCTTTCAAGCACGAGCGCCGTTGCCAGCCAAAAGCGCTGGACCCACTAGCGTCTCTCTTCGCTACAGGCGAAAAAGTTTTTAAATTTTTTATTGATATGATATGAGGAGATGTTCATGCACAAATAAGGCGCCGGCTACTCCTTAGCTCTTGAATGGGTCTTACCTACAAGATACAGGGTTTAAAATAACCTTCTCATACAAGCAACGTTTGCACAGCAACACGACAAGGTGAAAAAAAAAAACCGTGGTACATACAACGAAGTTCAATCACTCCGCAGCACTGCAGAAGAAAGTCTCAAGAATACAAATAATAATGGCACCTTACAATACAGTCTCTAATCAGCGGGTGGTGCACACATCGTGTACATGCATTATCACATATAGTCAGAACAGAATAATGAACAGAACATAATCCACAAACACATATGCAGCTACATTGAAATAAAAGGAACATTCTAAGACTTAATAACGGCCAACAATGCCGCTCTCTCCTAGAAAGGTTGTTAACTCTTTTAGAGCGCTCTTTTGCAAGGCTGTTGTTGACCAAGGGCCCAAAAGTTTCCTTAAATTGAAAGGTCTGCGGTCTAATGCCAATAAAGTTGATTCAAGTTGGCGTATTGGTGTGTCGTGATGTGGACAATCCAAAAGGAGGTGATATACATCTTCATCTACAAATCCACAATCACATTCGGGGGTTTCCGCACGGCCAATTCTATGTAAGAAATGTTTTGCGTAGGCAGTGCCTAGTCTGAATCGATGAATAATGGTTTCCATATTTCTGTCTAATGACAATGGAAACTTCAACTCAATAAGTGAATCGATATGGTATAAATCAGAGCTCTTCGAATTCCGGTGAAACCACGTATTTCTACACATTTTAAAAGATGTTGCTCTAATAATGCAGCGTAATTCATTTTTTTGATATTGGAAGCGAAATCACATCATCTTTGAGGTGTGCGTGTCATGCTGCTTCACCGGCTGCTGTGTTGCCAGGAATGTTACAATGTCCAGGTATCCACTGGAATCTTATTTCATGCTTCTCTTGGCTTGCGTTTGTGAGGTCTCTAAGTGTTTCATATATTATACTATCACTGATTGTTTTTGCTTTTGCGCTGCAGAGTGATATTAGTGCCGCCTGTGAATCGCTGAAAATTACCCATTTTTGCGCATCTCGTACTGAAGTTATAAATTTTACCGCATACAAGATTGCGAACAGTTCAGCCGTTGTGGACGAAGTCGCACAAGATATCTTAAATGATTCGTGTTTATTGAGGTGCGGTATATAGAATGCTGAAGTTGACGAGGTTGCTGCACTGGATCCATCTGCATGGACGTGTATGTATCCTGATTACCGGATATAAATCTGGTAATGTGCTAGTTATTGAGCAGCTTGAATGCACATGTCTCTTTTTCTGAATATGCCATCTACTGACAATTCGGTTTTTGGACGAGTAAGCAGCCATGGAGGATATTCGACATCTGAGTTCCAAAATTCATTTCTTGGCAATATATGAAGATTTTCCTGAATTTCTTTATTAACCTAACTTCTATCTCGTTTCATTATGTCTAGAGCCAATGGATGGTTTTTATGCTGTGTTTGAAGACGAAAATAACGCCGGCATGTTTCTGTAGTTCTCATAACTGGAAACGGTGATTGGCGAGCCTCAGCTATTACAAGACTGCTAGAAGTCACGCGCGGAACTCCTAGAGATATGCGCAGACCTCTAGCTAAAAGTCTTTGAAGTCGCTCTTCTGACGTGTGTGCAAGCCAGTGCAAGAGGGGCGCAGAACACGCAATTTTTTGTCCTATTAATGCATTGTAAAGAGTCATCATGGTCGATACTGATCCACCCCATGATGTGCCAGCAAGTCTGCGAAGTACAGTCACTATCGCATTGACCTCGTTTTCGAGTTTTTATGTGGGGTACCCAGGATAGTTGCCGATCAAGTATTATTCCAAGAAATCGATGCTGTTCGACTATCAGTAGAAGTTGTCTTCCAGATTAAGAGTGAAATTTTTTAACTGTCTCCGAGTGAAGGGCAATACAGCTGTCTTCGCATGTAATAGAACCATTTATCTCTCTCACAAAAAGCGATTAATAATATTTATGCCGTCTTGTAACGCCATCTGAAGTAATTGAACATTAGTTCCAGATGTCCAGATGCACACATCGTCTGCATACAGTGAGAATCTTAACTGTGATGGCAGTCTTCTCGCTAAATCAGCCATGACGCAGTTAAAAAGAAAAGGGCTGAGTACGCTTCCCTGTGGTACTCCCTGCTTGACAACATGTTCAGCACTCTTTTCTTCACTCGTCTGAACGAATATTTTGCGCCCTGATTAAAATTCAGAAATCCATCGCAAGGACCTGACGGACATTCCGAGTTCTAACATACTTCGCAGAACATGAACGTGAATAACAGTGTGAAATGCCCTCTTGATGTCTAAGAATACTGCTATCGTCAAGTTGCCACATGCACATTCATGTTCCACACAGGTTACTATATCCAATAATGCATCTATTTTGAATCTCTGTTTTCTAAAACCTGTTAAGTAGTTGGACAACACATCCGTTTCATTACACCACCACTGAAGTCGCACGTCAATATTTTCTCCATTGCTATACATCAGCAACTTGTCAAACTAACTGGGCGGAAGGATTCAAGACACAAGGGCGTCTTACCCGGTTTTAAAATTGGTATAATTCAAGCGACTTTCCAAGAATCAGGTACAGTTTCTTCTATCCATAGATATTATAGATGTCTAGGAGAGCATTTGTACCTGTCGGCCCGAGGTTTCTTAGCATATTGTATGTAATGCCGTCCGGCCCAGCAGCAGACTTTCGGCGACATGATGCAATTGCACATTGAAGCTCGCTTATTGTGAATGCAGGATCTAATTGAGAATGTTGTGCCCAATAACAAGCATTTCTTTTCTGCTTAGCTAACACTACTGCATTATCAAATTCTGCACATTGTGATAAAAGCAGGTCTGGAAATAAGCTCGCAAAATTCATCTGCAACTATTATCTCAAATGTGTCCTGGGCTACAGCGAGAGCGCGAAATGGGAAGCTCTGCTTTACAGGGCCGCATAAAGAGCGAATTACTAGAAAAATTCTTGGGACAGACGCGTGAGGAGATAGCGTGGTGCACAAATAACGCCAGCGCCATTTGCCTAAATTTTCCATGCGTCTGCGCATTACATTGTGAATTTTCTGAGCGTTTTTGTATGCTTCTAAATTTCCGCTCCGTCGGTAGGCTCTTTCGTATCGGCGTCTGATGGCTCTTAGGTGTTCATACTCTCCGTCAACTGCAGCATAATTTCTTGGAATTGGGACCTTCTTTGTGGATATGTTAACATTATCCTGCAAAAATTCTGTAAAATTTTCAACAGTTCTATGTTGACTAATTTGATCCGTTAGGCGGTACCGAAAAGCTTTCCATTTGGTTAGTCGGCTGTAACGCCTGATATCATTGTTCATGCTAGGGTAGTTTATAAGGATAGGAAAATGGTCACTTCCACGCGTTTCCACAACTGTTGTCCATCCCACACCATTCACTAGATCTTGGGAACACAGGGTAACATCTATGCAGCTTGAATAATTATATCCACGCAGAAATGTTGGCGATCCATCGTTTAAAATAGTCAAGTTGCATTTGTCTATGGCTCACTCAATAGCGTTACCACGTGCATCACAGCGATTACTGCCCCATATAATGTGCGCATTGAAGTCTCCACATATAAAAAGATTAGAGTGAGCTATTTTGAAGATATCCACTAGCGTTTCCACTGAGATACTGGCCTGAAGGTTGTAGATATAGATAAATCACTGTTATGCACAGCTTACCAAAGGATACTTTACATGCGACGAATTCCGGAAAGTCTCAATCACTTGAGTGAATTTGATAAGATGGTAAGTCCTTTCTGACGCACAGGATCACTCTGCTAACAGCAACCCGACGAGACTACTTGTATATCATATATATCGAGAGGCGAAAATCGTTACTGATTCCCGCCTCTTAAATGAAAGTATCGGAAAGTTGTATTACACAAGTAGTTTTAGAAAGTCAGCACACTGCCTTCGAAGACTGTTGGCATTCCACTGAAATATGGAAACATTTTTGTAGCGGTTATTCATGTACTGCTTGCCGCAGAGTTGCTCCGGATTGTTGACACAATAGTGCTTCCAGAGGCAACAAGGCTTTCACTTCTGGTAGGTTGTTTGCTTCTGGCAGAGCAGATAGGATTGCCTTAAGAGCTGCGAAAAGCATCGGCAAAATCAGTTGCGTCACCGATGCGGTGGTATGGTCGCTATTAACTGGCGTTACTACTGCAGGAGGCGCGTAAGGTCGCTGAGAATGATGTGTGCGAACATAGGAGCTTTCTGGTGTATTACTTTCTGCCTGTTGTGTGGGTTTCCGCAGCATTGACGCATAAGACAGGGCGCTTGACTGTGATCCTCTTGATTGGTCTCTTGATTGCACTCTTGGTGGTTCTCTTGATGAATATCTTGTTGGTTCTCTTGGCTGTGGTGGTATCGGTGCCCACTGAGACGGGTGGCTTTGCACTGGATGAACAATCTCAAGGTTTGGGGAGGGTTCATTGCGGCGTGTTTCCCTTCCATGGATGAGTTCATGTCGACGCATTTGTGCCGCAGCCTTGTTCTGTGGGCAGCCTGAGTAGGAGGCAGCATGGTTCCCCGCACAGTTCGCACATTTAGGCTGAAGGAGTGACCTTGCACTCCTTGTGGTCATGATCTTCTGAGCAGATTTTGCATCGACGTGTGCTGCGGCAACTTTTCGCCATGTGCCCAAATCGCTGGCAATTATAGCAGCGAAGTGCCTGGTCGTAGATATTCCTCGACTTGATGACTGGTGAAACCTAAGTAAATTCTTCCTGGAATAGGGCGATCGTCTCTGAAAGTCAGAATTACCGTGTGAAGGGGATGCGACGTCACTGCTCCATCTTCCTGTCGGTAATACTTTATCTGTCTGCGTGCCGATATAACCCCAGCATCTTTCAAGAAGTCTAGGAGTTGCTCGTCTGTATATTGCAGAGGCAAATGTCTTACTTTCCCTACTGTTTCGCGTGTATGACTCGGGGATGAAGGGTTTGACTTCTAGTCCACCTACACTTGAGAGCATCAGAAGGCGTTTTGCGCATGCTAAGGAAGCAACACTGACACTGAAACTTCCATCTCTGGTCGTCCTGAAGGACTGCACTTTTTCTTTGACAGCGGAAACAATTTCAGCAGAGACTCGGTTGGGGTTCACTTGCCAGAAAGTAGTACCTTCGTTTGTTGGGCGAAAGACAATTGCCTTCTGCTCGTTTTTTCTTGTACGTGACCAAACTTAACGGTTCATCCTCCCCCATATCTTCTTCATCACTTAGACCATAAGTCGATGTTTTATCGTCGTCATTGCCCTCTAGGCGAGGTTTCTTGCTCTCGAGTTCACCGTCAGTCATTACTCCTGAATTCGGCGAAGTTGTTTCCGAGTTGTGAAGAACCAAACACACTGGTTTTATGAAGCTTTGTGACGCCTGCAAGCCCCCAGGCTTTACATTACGACCTGTAGTATCATTCATATGGCTTGCAGCACTTGGACGAGCATAAGGCTCATGGCGATGTTCTCGGCTGCCGACCACCGTAGTGGCAGGGTAATAGCAAAGTCCTCAAAGAAGAAACGTCGTACCTGTAAGGCGCCCGGTCCACTGAATCTTCACCCAAGCTCTTGTTTGTAAATCGTCGTCAATGCTGGCCCTAAATGTCCAAAAAACAGAAAAAACTTAGCACCACACAAAAACAGCGACCGAACAGAAACGCTTCTTCTTCTTCTTCTTCCAGGCGAAAGAGTTGGCGTAAGTTTCCGTGCCAGTTGGGGTAGATGTGTGTAGATAACGTGCCCGAAACCTACTCACACAGGAAGCGGCGCTACTAAATTTGTCATTGTTTAACGAGTGGTACTCACTCTTAACGACGTACTGGGGCTGATGCCCTTTCTTCGCAGGTTAGCGATACAACACTGGCAGATGAGCAAATTTTGTATCTACAAATGGTTTTAGGCGCAAAAAATTACACACGGATAACAGAATAAAAGACACGGACTGGCGCACACTTGGAACTGATTTTTATTTTCCCCGATGCTTCACTTATGTACCCTCAGGCATGCGTCCAAGTACATGAACAATGAGTTCACTTAAGATAGAAACCAAGCCTAACCACATCCTATCAGCAAAGTCACTAAACTCATTCTCGTAAAGTGACAACGACGGAACGCTGATACACTGGTCACCAAACTTCCTTATATACATGGCCTCTGCTAGTTCCCGTGTTACCGTATCCTTACTTTTCCGTAATATGCATGTTTTTTTTCAGCAAAGCTGCACACGTGCACACATTGTAGTGATTAGGCAAATGTGTACCTGTCCCATTCTTTATTGATAGTGCATTTTGCCCCCATCGACAACCAAGTTAACGAAACGACCATGAGAGCACCAAGACGTAGATGGCTGTTTCATGACCTACATGACACGCATGTCATGACATTCATATCATGAGTTCTCAGGAGTCCCTTTAGCTACACCTAAGAGACCTTAAGGCGATTGCCATAGTCATGCTCATGAATATAACTTCTACCATCAACCATTAGCCTTTTACTTCATTTAGTACCACATCCGAACACATTCCATTGGTTTTTGAGTGTTAATCTTTTTTTGCTGAGTCATTGTCCTTTTTGCTGAGTCATGGTCAAGACTATGCATGTCATGACCTATCATTAATGTTCATGATACATTCTTGTCATAGTATGCCGATTTTGGAACATACCAAGTCAACAAAACGACCATGAGAGCACCAAGACGTGGGCGTCTAGACATATAGATACTGTCAAAGTAGCAAATGTTCACCAAGAAATGCTTCGCTTAAAAAAATATATGTTCTGTCTGCAGGAACTGGCTTAAAATGTAGCTCTCTTTGCCACGTATGTTGTTCTTTCGTGACATTTAGGTATGAACCAGTCTTATCAATCGCGTGCTATTACGAAGTGAATTTAAGTGCCCCGAGCAGTTTCTGCTTGCCGGCCTTCGTTTATGTACCTGCCGTCATTCACGCAGAGGCAAGCACCAGCGGCACCAGGGCGTCCGTGCACCGGCCGAAGACGAAGCGGTTCCTGTCGCAGACCAGCTGGCTCAGCCTCCCCGTGCGCAAGGGAGGCTCGGACATCATTGGTCACCACAGCGGGTCGTTAAATTCGGCACCGAAACAGGCTCACGCCATTTCAGAGGGTTCCGAGGACGCTGCTAGCCCTGCGGCAGCTCCTTCTGGCCCCGACGTCGTCACACCAGCCGTCGAGCACGTGTAAACAGCGGCGAAGCCATGACAGCATGAGGGAGGATGAGAGAACGGGGAAGGGGTGCTACGCAGGCGGCATCTTCGTACACCAAATTCTTTTTTTATATGAGGGGGGGGGGGTACGTGCTCGGTGTGTGCAGTCAGTCAAATAACTATTTAAAGGTCCTGCGAGTTTGTGGGACGGGCAAATGGTCCCGCCTATAGGTGACGGCCAGGAGCTCTTGAGCCCTGGCGGCTTCCTCGGCCCGCTGGACAGCCCAAAGTTGATCGTCAAGGGCAGAGCTGAGCAAAAGAGTCTCCCAGCGCACGCGGAGGCGATCGCGCGAGGCTGCATCCCCATTATTGTTTGTTATGCCTCGACATTCCCATAGCATATGTGGCAGATTGGCTCTAGAACCACAGTTTTTGCATTTATCTGTCTTGCACATGTCTGGGTAAGTGAGATGTGAGATTTCAAAGTTATTATTGTACGTATTCAACGCACAGTAGGCGCTTTTGTGTGCATTCGAAGGGTGGGAGCGAGGGGGCTTTAGCCTGCTCGGTATTGTTTGATGTGTCAATCACCTCGCTGAGACCTTCGGTTTCACTGGAAATATGTTTTTTCTCCCTTAGCTTTGTGATTCATGCGAGAAGGTGGTTGCCTTGGGGTCATCTCGCTTCAATGCGCCTTAACGCTTATTGAATGAAGCGAGGTAAGTTGAAAGGATGTCCATAACTAGTTTAACGTAAGGTCGCAATGCGACAGTGCGAACGGCAGCGTATATACCTGAAACAACGCGAAGGAGTGTATTTATAATGAGGGATTGACGAGCATGTGGAAACTTTCTTTGTAACCATTCATTCGCCGTTTCAACTAACTCTGCTAACTTGTGCTGAAAAACAGGGTGTTTCCTTGCAACGATGGCCTCTTGTTCTAGATTCACGCAAAACAAAGTGTCGTGTAGGTGTAATAAAGTATGTACTAGTAAAGGGTGCTTAATGTGTCTTGTTACCCAGCTAGCACAAAAGAGATATAATCATTCTTATTCATGGATATTTCGCCTTGACCGTCAAAAATCTAGATTGAAGAAGTCAACATCGAGAAGGATTCAATTGGGATGGAAAAATCTTGCTATAAGGCAGATTTTAGAAGACGTTTAAAATCGCTTGTTCTAGCGGCCTACAATTATTGATTTTTTTGTTGTTGTTTTCTTCCGCTTTTTGGCGGGAAAAACGGACATTGGTTTTTGTTTTTGCTTCGCCCTGTTAGAAGAGAGTGCAATCAACCCTGGCGCGGGTGTTTGCATTGTGGTGAGTGAGCACTGAAGGGGCAGCTTCTTGCTCTTTATGCTCATAATGAAGTCCACAATAAAGAAGAAAAGTTACGCTGACCTTTCAGACCGTCAGAAGAGGCGTAGAGTTAATGACGAACCGATATCTGCCAGTCCTGTTGCCACGAGTACCGTCCAATAAGTATCATGGTAGGTTAATGAAAGTAGTAACCATGCTTCTAGTGAAGTATCCTCGCCACTAGAGGATGCTCAATCCGAGGACAGTTTTCACGAAAGTGACCTTGCCTTGAAAGGAGAAAATGCAGAAGCACACACGCAAGACATTTCTAGATAATATTTGTTCCACAAAACGACCCTCCTATGAGCGCGGGCATCGAAAATGGAGGTTCTTCGGACTATGCATCATCATCTGCAGAAAATCATGCAAGTCTTTGTCCACGTAAATGTGTGGAATTTCAAGGATGGCTATGATGGGTTACAAGTCACCGAATTCCGCTTGTCCCAGTTTCTGAACTTCTCCGGAAACTAAGCACCACTTTCGACGTTGATTTTGTCATCGACGCGAGGACATTGTTGAACAGTCCTCGATACACTTCAACGCGATATGTCCCTCCTGGCGAATATTGCCATTTTTCTGTGAAGGAAAATTTAGAACGCATGATTGCTGTGTTCCTGAGTGGCTGTCGAGGGTAGATCCCTTGACAACGCTCAGAGAATGTTAAATGACAATGTCAGCCAAGTTGGACTGACGGTTCAAACTGTAAAATGTTTTGATATTGTTTGTCGCAGTTTTCGTTTTGTCTGTTTGGTTAACCTGTTTTACTTTGACCGAAAGGAAGAAAAAGACACCGTAGTCTAGTTGCTAGAGAACCGGCTGCTGTGACCCACGGCAGAAGTTCGATTCCATTATAGGTTGCACATCACTTGTTTGTATTATAAAGCGAGTTAGGAACCTACCTACCTACCGCAAAGTGCCAAGAATGAGGCATTAAAAAGTTCGACTTTTGTTATTTCAAATTATCTTTGTAAGGTGGCGCTAGCATCATGGTAGCAGCCGCATTTTGTATTTTCTTAGTTAAATTAGCTAGCATTTCTGTGCTTCAGGTACCGAGTACGAAGCCACACTGAGTATTTTTCTGCATTGCAGCAGCGTGTGTCGCAAGAGGATGCAGCGCCGTGACGTGTCATAGCGGCTACCTGACAAAGCGAGGAGTGGCGCGACGGCTCATCGGCGTCATCGCTTGCGCCGACGCAGTCTGAGCAGCCAAGCGGACTGCGCTCTCCGCGCAGCTTCCCTCCAGATTGCGTAAACTTTTGAACCCGCCGTTACATTGACCGTTATTTTTGTCAGGACCAGCCGTTAAGTTCCTGACGCGTATTCGTTCATGAACTGCGGAGCGCCAGACTGCCTTCCACATCTTCTTTGCTCACGTAAGTAGTCACGGCCACTTTGACACCTGTCGTGTTTAATTATTTACGGTTTTCAGGCGGGAGTTTTAGGTGGAAGTTTTAGGCGGTAATGAAGTTTTTCAATGAAAGCGCCTTGATTTTAACTGCAATCTCTAATATTGTTTAAGAGGCATGTTTACGTCTGCGTACGTTTCTTTTATTGTATGCGTATTCAGGTTTGCGAAAGCTGTCTAAAATTACCTCTGCGACGTTTCGTTGACCATTGATCGTTAGGAAGACGATGACATTCCCGTTTGGCGCAGAATGATTAGACGTGCTACGATCTTCGCGTAGCCACAGCATTCTTCCGTCAACGCTCTTGTGCGAGATCACTCGTGTGTTTTTCCGAGCGTGAAAGGTGCCCGCGAATACACGCAAAACTGCCGAACGACTGGCCGCTCGAGGCAGTTTGCGTGTATTGGCAGGCACCTTTCACACTTGTAAAAACACTTTATCTAGCTCATATTGAGAAACAGAAAGCGGTATCAGGGGTTTCTCATGTTGCTTTACAATCTTCTCATTGACACTTTTGATCTAACTATAGTAATTGAGAAGTTAATTAATTAGAACTAATTATCTAACTAGGCGGAATGCAAAAAATAATCTGAGTATCTCCAACATTACCTTGGTTCTGTCCTGGTACGTGGCACTTGCATATTTTTAAAGTTTGGCTAAAGTTAAATGAAACACCCTGCATGTAGTGCACTGTTGCCTTGTTTTTTGTAACATAATCCGACAGTGTAGCTATTTACAGCATCTTTTTTTAGGATACCTAACATTTTTTGGCTTCAGTCATGCAACAAATAAATTTTGAGGTCACACTGGCGTTTTCTTTTTGCAAGTCTGTGCAGTAACAAAATTCTGTTAAAAAAAGAAAAATTCCAATATACAGTTGTAATAGGCACTGCTGTTACATTATAAACATAGATACTCCGAGTTTATCAGCATAACAATAAAGAGTTTTTTTGTAACTTACTATGCAGGCACATACCTACGTGCAAGAGAGAAGGCGCGTGAGGGTGAAGACACCGATCATGTACCCTCTACAGGTGCCAAATGGGCAGACGAAAACGCCGCCGCCCAAAGGGCCACCACGAAACTACTGAACTCCAAGAACCCAGGTAACTGTTATTTCATATTGAAGTCGTACGAATTAAATTTTCAGCGTGATACATATACAGTCGTATCTCGATAATTCGAACTCGAAGGAGCCCGAAAGTTTGTTCTAATTAAAGGAAAGACTTATTTCTGAAGTATTCGTGCACCACAGCACGACGTACGAATGGAGTCGTTAGATATCACGGCGCGCAAGCAGATGGCGAGTAGGGGCCACGAGACTGCCCACGTCGAGCAACGCTCGCAGAAAACGATGCTGTAGGGAGCGGGCGGCGCCAGCACGGCGGCGCCGGGCGCGCGCGGACACGTCAAAGGTGAGGGAGGACGGCGTCAGGGTAGCGGATTTGGCTGAGCAGAGGTGACCCCGTCGCTTCGGTGGTGCTTCGGTGGCTCCCCTCACTCTCCCTCTCAACTCCCTCGTAGCTCCCCCACCTTCGACTGTCTCCGTGCGCGCCCGCCGCCGGCCCGGCGCCAGCTTAACCCTCTCCCTTTCTTTTCCTGCCGTTGAAGCGAGCGTTGGCCGGTTGTGAGCAGTTTTGTTGGCGGGACTGGGCCTCCGTCGTAGCTCCTCTGCGTCGCAGCCGCAGCGTTGAGACATCGACTCGAACACGCGTGTTACGGCGCGACGACGTAACGGCGACCATGCCATTTAAGAGAGAGAAATTTACGCCGCGGTTCTTTTTCTTTTATTGCGATAGAAATTATATGGGCACTCCAAGCGCATTTTTGCCGCCGTCGTCGTCGCCGTGATAATCCGTATAAAGTGCAACGGCGATGAAATCGTCGCCGCGCGCCATGTGTGGGTTTTAGTGTGTGGGCTCATTTCGGTATAAGCAATAAATTGCATATGCAAGCACTCTAGATCATAATTGATATATAAACTGCACGAGCTTAACCTTTAACCCATTGCGTAACTATAATTATGTCACCAAGGTCAAAGTTAGTGAAACTCGGTGGAAAATTACGGCTTATGTTCCCACCTTGTGTGTGGATGACTCACTGTTTTTGTAAAAAAAATTCTTTACAAGTGCTTGGCAATGTTATTGTGTGGAGGTTTTCAAACAGGCAAGTCATAGGCGTGCAACATTTTAATGGTTTAATTACAGCAACTGAAGTTCTTACTGTATATGCTTGAAGCAGCCGTTCAGCAAATAGTCGCTGTTACTTAAGGTTGCGCTCGTCTGCTGTCTTTTATTTTTTAAGGAATCGCAATATATTTGCTCAATTTGAAGTATGCGATGTGTTTGATAGACTGGTGTTTAGGTATATGCTCAAGCCTGCGCCATTTCTGAGTTGGCTATGTCATCTGTGGCAAATAAAATTCCAGTGGTGTAACAATGCTGTCACACTGAAGCTGTGCCTTTGCAGAGCCACACTTACCTCTTTTCTCGTACAACATTATCAGAAATGCATTATCTATTCCTTTCTTTGAATGCTAATTGGCACCTACTTCGCACGTGTTTAGGAGGCTGCTGTCATCTACCAGTCGCCAACTAGTCAAGACAACAGCCTCCTGAAAGCTAGCAAAATAGCCGACACTTACACTGGTTGGCGATTGTACATGCAACACCTTCAGTTAGATGTAAAGTATGTCTTCAAGGCAACAGAAGGGAATTTCACTTGTGATCGGTTAATATTAGAACCATGTTAATAAAGGTGGAATGCTCGAAAACTGTGTGCTTGGACCAATATATTGTAGTGCTGCCCATTGCCAAGATATAATGCAGTGCTTATTGCCAATGCATTGAAAAACAATACGTTCACTAAGAAAAGTGTACTTCAATTAACATACGTTTTACACGTGCTTATTGTTTTTGCAGTAAGAAGACCTGCTGAATTAAGGAGCTACAGCCCAGCAGCCTGTTCGAAACCAGGTTTATCAAGGTCGATACCTGTAATGGACGTTACCCGGAGGCACTCATATTTAATGTTGATTGCTAGCTTGTGTAGTCGTGTTTACTTTTTGCAATAAAAAATGTTATTGCTGTATGTGTTTCGTGTATTGCACAAGCGCAAACCTGCATGCCGCCGGCCGGCGAAACGCCGCAGGGGCATGGGGAGAGGGAAGGAAAGGGAGACGAGGGGGGCGCTAGAGGGGAGGGTGAAAAAAAAAACGGATGTCAAAATCCTGATTGTAGCAGGATTCAATCTCTATTTTTTAAATGCTTCTAATGGTCTTGCAAAATCCCATTTCAAGACAGGATTTTTCGAAACTACTTTAAGCAGGATTCTAGAACTTCTTGCAATAGTCATATCCGCCGGACATTAGCAACGATATACGACCGTTTATCACCTTCTAAACGGACTGCACGGATTTTTTAGTGCGTCTTTCAGACGTTCATTTAGTCTTGGCGAATCGGTATGGAAGCAGTTTTCTATCGCTTTTGTGCTAGCTGGGTAGCTCTAGAAAATAACGCTAGAAGTAGTGGTGTTAAAATTCTCTCAGAATGCACAACACATATCAAGAGCATTAGATATTATGCTCGTGTACTTAGTGATATTTCCCTGTTCTCGGTGCTTTCTAACGATTGTTGTGTTGTAACTTGTGAATTTACACTTTTACTTACTTTTTATTCCTTGTGTCTTCACACTCTTTTCCGTGATGTCCTTAGACAATGCAGTGGAAACATACAGTGCTGTACTTTGTTAATGAAATTGTATATAAAGTCTGAAATGACTACTTCCTTTCTTGCGAAGCCAATAAGTCGTGACGCTTAAGTGGAAGCTGCTTACCCTTGCTTCAATATATCTCTGCTAGAAAATAAAGGCCTTGTCAACACGCAACAATTGAAGGGACTTGTCAACATTTTATTGTGTATTCTTGTAATGATGCACAGTGACGTGGAGCACGACCCGGCATTTTACTATGCAAGCACCCGGGGAAATCATTCAAAGTAAGAGTGCAAGCTTATGATCATTTACGCACAGTTAGATGTTTTCTTTGACTACCTCTCTCGGGTTTGGCGTGTCGTCATCGTCGTTAGTTGTCTCGCCCCGGAGAAGTTGTCGCTATAGTGGGTAATATGACTTTCACGAAGTTTCGCGTGATGCGGCACAGGCCGAGTCAGATGGGAACACTTTCAGCGTTCTACTTGAACGCATCTAGTGCCGACAAACGCTAAATATCTAGAAGGTATAACCTAAAGTGATCGATGGTGAATATCTCCCGTGAACAAAACTTACCTTTGCTCTGTAAGGTACATCACCTTGGCTTAGTTGCCGAATCCGCTGCGCATTTATTATCATTAGGAGCCGTTTTCTTTTGGCGGTAAATGAGAGCTTTGGTTACACCGATTTCTACACTGTGTGGTATCTGCATCATCGATTTGTATTTGGCTTTTCTCCACTGCTTTTGGGGGTGGCTGCTGCTGTCTTGACGATTATACAACTTGGGCCACTGGTTATGTGCAGATCTTTATGGGTTGGGTGCTGGCTGCTGCCTCCAGCCAGCAATGGCCGTTTGCAGACCAGCATCGGACATACTGCAAGCGAGGCGGCCGGGGGCGGCAGATGATGTAAGCGAGCGCAGGCGTCTCGTCCAGCAAGTACGTCGAGCAACCATGGCCAGTGGTGTCCTGCAATGAGGACACCACCCACTCGTCCCCAAGATCAACGACCTCAATGGTCCAAATAAATGTTGTCTGACTCTCTCTCTCTCTACACACCACCAAACTTTCGTCGGCACGTCGTTGCCGTCATTCTTTCGCCATCTTGGTATACCGCACAGAAGATAGCGGATATAGTCTGTCGCCATCGTCCCGGCGTATTTTCTTTGTCGTCTTTTCTTTGAGATTTATTTGTCGTCTTTCATTCATCTGATGCCGTCTTCGTCGTCGCCAGGCCATTCTCATTCTGTCTTAACGTCGTCGTTCAGTTGTCGGCATGCCGTCGACGTCTTGCTGCTTACGTCATTCCGTAATGGTCATGCCGTGGTTCTCAAGTCCTTGTGGTTACATTTTTCCGCCATCGTCACTCGGTCTTCTTCACTCAGAACTTGTCACTCCCGTGGTAGTTCCATCGTCCTCGTTTCACCGTCACCATTATGTCGTCGTCACTTAGTCGTCGTTATTCCATCATCATCATTCAATTCAAGTCAATCCATTGTTGTTACACCTTTGTCCTCGTTCTATCTTCACAAGCAGTTGTGACACCTTTGTAGTCATGCAGTCATCGGCATGCCGTCGCTGTCATGCGGCTGTGGGCACTCCGTAGTCGACATGCCATGGTTGTCAGGCCGTCGTGGTTATAACATGATCGTCAATATAGGGTCGTCATCTTACTGCAGTCAATACCTGCTACCTATTACCAGAGGCAAGAAATAGATGTTGGTAACTGAGAGATACACAGGAACCTGGCAACATAAGCCAACCCCGTAGTTTGAGGTGCATTTCAGTCGCCCTTACGTGGAGGGTCATGCCTGCGCCTAAACATTTGTTTCATGAAGTAACATTTGCCTGACCACGTTACGTTTGGTTAAGCATTGGATCGCCCTTGCGTCATTAACATTTTATTAGCGTGACATAACGCTTCACTTACGTCATTTTCTGCGAGCATTTTGGTCATTAGCGCTAATGTTAAATAGCGTTTGCTACACCATTAGCGCGAACAACACCGAAAGGTTTGCTTTACACCGATTCTCAATCCGCGGAATCCGATCAATGTTTTTGGTGCTACTATATCTCAAACCTCCCATCCAAGGTTTAAAAATACTTAGAGGTAAGACAATTGTAAACTGAAACAGTCAGGCAGCTCGCTTACATCTTGCAGATGCTGCATTTGCTTGTGCCTGCGAGTTTGTTGCCGAGTGCCATCTTTTACATCTCATCAGCCACGAAACATCAGCGTTTCAAGACTTGTCATAGGGAGAAATTTGCTCATGTATTGCATACATGTGTGCTCTATAGCAGAACATTTGCCTGCACGTATGTGAAAGCGATGAGTTGCATGCGCACACGATGGTTCATTAGCTCCACCATAAGGCTAACAGCCCAGCTGGTCGCAACCTTTTCTGTTGTTAGCATATCAACACCAAAGAACAGGGATGCTTGTTGGGCGAGTGGGAAATGCATGCTCTGCTGGGGTGCGCTTTGAAGATACGAGAGAGCTGTAGCAGCTGGCCTTTGCTGAAACTTGTTCACATATTTACATCATCCTACAGCCATGTGACGGTTTTCCTATCTATCTTGCTGACGAGTTAAGAAGCACATTTCTTTTTCTGAGAGCAAAACTGATGGTGTACTGACGCACTTGGTTCCTTCGTTGATTAAGGCTTTCGCCTGTACCATCCCCTCCTCCTATTTTTTATCATGTTATAATGATAGTTTTCTATTTTCTTTGTATTCTTCTGCTGTTTTCTGGGTAATACTGATTTGTATTTCTTAGATCCTAACATTACATTTCTTACATTGCATTCCTAAGTTACATATATATGATCTATGTTACTTGAATTGGTCCGAATTACCTAGATTTTTTATGTTACTTGCGTTTAGTATGCGCGATATTTCCATTGCTACTGGTTTATTATGTACTATATGTTATGTATATATTTAATATGTAATAAGTGAATTGTATTATGTACGTGTTGTACGCTGCCTCTCTGCCAGTAAAGGGGGGCGCCCGGCTCCGTCAAACTGTCATTTATAACAGCTTTTCTTTGTTGGCGCTCCCCCATGTTGTAAACCTACTTGATGCAAATAAAGTTCGAAGTTGCACTTCACATGTACATTCATCTTTGTGGTAGCAAATGATAGCGCGCACTTGGTTCTGTCTGCGGACTTACAAGAGAATTCCATACCCCACTTCCACTTCTCAAATTCTTCACATCCACATGCCTCCGATTACGCGTCAGCGGGGTAGAATGGAAAAATAATTCAAACAGCTTACCGCTTGAGCGTGTACAGAAAACGTTCACGAGTATATATAACATTGTTTTCAGAACGTGCGGACCAACAACTTGCGAAGTTTGAACAAGTATTCTACACGTTCGTCACTAACCTGCACATGCAGTTGCACTCACGTCCTCTTTTTATACAAAGTCATTCATGGAATTATTATGTGCACGGATCTGCTCACTTCTCTTTCACTGTGGATTCCGCAGAAGACTAACATCCAACATATGCCCTTCCACGTTCCTGTATCGTGCAGCAGAGATTTGCCTTCCCAAAAAATGCAGTCGTGACAAATGTCAATTTCTCCACCTTGGATTTTTTGTTTAAATACGTGTCCTCGTTCTTCTGTTGCAAGTGTCCCAGTTTCCATTGAGCCTTTTGTGAGATCTAGTTGCGTCTTGCAATAATTCTTGTCTCCTTCCGTATATATATGTACTCCGTTTGAATTTTGTGTTATTGCGCTATTGTTGCTCATTATGCACCTGTTTATTCAGTTTTTTTTCTGCTATTTCTTTATCCCATAACTTGTGGTCGTACTTCTTAACATTTCTAACGTTGTTTATGTTTCGACGTGGACCAGTACTCAGACTTCAGTGTTGCTCCTAATTATATACAGTGTGGCTCTTGAAATATTGATTCATTATTTGAACAATATGAGTAAATAATAATATGTAGAGTAGTGCCGAGGATAATGGGGAAGAAGCTGCATTTCGGTGGCTTGAATAGTTCCACCACACAAGTAACAAAGGAAGAAGCGACACAAACGGCGCTGCAGATTTCTAGTGCATAACATAGAATATACATAGGGTTGTGCGTTTTCGGGTTTTATATTTTTCTAAATTCGGGAGGTAAAAATCGGTTGCTATTTTTCAAGCTGATTCTTTGTATGACCATTCCGAAATTCGGGTTTTTTAGGGCTAAATTTAAAAAAAATGTGCTAAGTAATACATCACAATCGGGACATTTTTTTTCTTTTTTTTCCTCCCTTTCTGGAGGGTATGGATGCGCACCAACTAGCCCGCAAACGCCTTGTGCTGCACTATCAGTGGAGTTCGCTGAAGCTAACAGTATCTAACTTTTGTCCCGAGGCAGAGTAGTTAGCGCGTGTGCACCGCAAACTCCGTGCAGTGTAAAAAAAAGAAAAAGAAAGAAAGAAAGAAAATAAAAGAAAAAAATTGTTTGGTATTCGAATTTGGGAAGAAATGGGGTTTAACCCGATTAACCCGATTCCCCTAAAACATGTTCGGGATGTACAAATCAGGAAAAATAGGGTTTTACCCGAAAGCAAACAACCAAAAATATACATGGAATAAATATTTATGAAAAGTAAACGAAAAAGGAACATCAGAAAGCACATTCAAAAATTATTTTGAATGTAGGCCTCGCGCTGTGCGCCTTTGATAATGGTGATGATTTATTGGCACCCCTATCGAAAAGTGGCGGCGACAAATAGTCACATAGCCTGCTTGAGCTAACCAAATAATCTACAGATTTTATCAATCCCGCATTTTGTCTATGTCTGCCTAATATTGTATCCCTTATTCAGTGAGTGCAAACGGCCTCCTTGTGAGAGCGGGAAGCTCCCTTGGCCACCTAAGAGCCGTACCTAGAGCTGATTCGCACCCGTGCTGGTCGCATGGCTTATGATTCATCCGAGATCCTCACTACCAAGGATTTTGGTCGACCGAGGCCTCCGGTTGCCCCCAGCCAATCTCCGCGCTCCATGCCGTGACGGAAGAACAGTACAAGTAGCAGCAACAACAACCACAAGAACAACCGAACTGAACCATCTACTGTTAAATCCAGGAACCACTGGGACCGTCCTGGTTCTCGGCCGAGGCCCTTGGGTTCGGGTCCGACACACGACAATAGCGTTCTCTGCGCCAGTGATCTTCTCTCAATCTCATAGCGATCTCCTGTCTCGGCATTCGAGCCCGTCCGCTTCTTCATTCCTCGCACGTCCTACACAGCTTTCTTGCAGGTTTCTCATTGGTCAGCTCCTTTTCTACCTTGTCGTAACGCCCGTGCCACCACCCGCCAACGTCGTCGTCCTTGTCTGCCGCTCGATGCGGTTGTCCGATGCTGCCGTCGTTCCGCAGGATTTCGCCACCTCAGTAGTGACACGCGACACCACCACATCATGGCATTTACCCTCACTTATCACAATAGTTATCTATTCCTTTAATGAATCCGGGACTATGATTTTCTTTGCTGCTTCTTTTTAACAGCGAAGCTGTTTGCCAGCCCTCAAACGAGCGCGTTTCACGAAACGCCAGCCGCGCTGTGGCCATGGCAACCAGCGACGCCGCGGCTGCCTGCCACTGCGTTGCCTAGCAGCTACATCGCGCAGTGTCGCGCGCTATGCTCGGGAGAGAGAAAGAGGAAATGAGAGTGAGAGAGAGAGAGAAACAAATTGTAGCAGCATCAACGAGACAACGCGCAGAGTTGCTGCCGACGCCAACCGCGCTTCTCCCTTTCCCCGCATTAACGCTGAACTACAGTGTTCTAGAAGCTTTTTATTGCGCAATTATATGGACACTTTAAGCGGATTTCTGCCGCTGGCGTTGTCGTCGCCGTCGCCGTGAGGTTCCGTATAAAGTCCAAGGGCGATGAAATCGTCGCCGCTCGCCGTATGCGCGAGTGAAAGCGCGCGGGGGACGCGCGCTATCACGGAGAGCGAACGCACGGCGGAAAGCAAACGCGACTTCCGTCGCGCGGAAGGCCGTCAGGGTATGGGAGGGAGGGAGGCGGGGCGAGGCGGGGCGACGCTGTGCTGCGGCGCCAAAAGCGTATCTTGCAACCGGGCGCAAGGGGAACTGGCCACTCAATCTTCCACGCGAAAGGAGGAAAGCGGGAAGGCAGCGCCGGAGGGAGGGGAGGGGGCAGCTTCTACTATGCCAACAACTGTGCTTGTACTTTGCCCGGCTGCGTCGGTAGCCCGCATCGTCTCTTAAAAGCGATCTTCACACGACTCTGACCTTTGTAGGCGCTGTGCATTCGCCGCTCAGTTTCCATTGAAGCGATAGACCACACGAACCTTCGCTCGCTTGCTGCCAGCGCTTTGACAGTGATTATCTGAGGTCATTGAGTGTGATCTATTCATGTTTGCTTGTGCGCGCTGACACCACGCTTGGTAATTCAGTTAATAATTGCGAATGTGTCCAAGTTTATACAGCCGATAAAACTACTATCCCAACTCCGAATAGCTCTCTACTAATTTGCTATCGGAATTGATGCTTCACTTTTCGGGCTAAACTGCGACATTTTTAGTGGGCTCACTCGCCCATCCTTCCATGCTCTCCACTGAAGCGGCCACTGTCGCCTGCCAATGCACCCGCTAGAGGCACTGCAGCAGCTTCCTCCTGAACTCGCCAGTCTGCCCACCCGTTTCGCTGTCTCGCGTGCGGGTGGTTATTTGTTCTATGCGGCAGTGGCGGTCGGTTGGCTGCGACTTCGTTGCTTGCTGCCAGCTTCATTTCCGTATAGTGCCTGTCTCTGCGTGTCGCCGACGTTACAGACCGGGTTGTCCCGGGTTGGCGAAAATGGCTAACCGTCGCCGCAACTATTGTTTCGCGCCCGAGTGCCGTACGGGGTACAGCCGCGTGAAAAGCAGTGGGAACGGAACTTTCACCGTGCAGATAAAATATTGGCTGAAACATGCGCGGTCTGCGAGTTACATTTCGAAGCAGCGATATACAAGGTGTCCCAGCTATCATGCACCAAGATTTAAAAATGTGCAAATTATTTCTTGCATTTCGTCTAATTACATAATCAGTCTTAATTATGCAACTTCTCAAAAGTTATAATTAGATTAAGTGTGTCAGGAAACTGTAGAGCAACATGAAAAACTCCAGACACTTTTTCTCAGTACATGGTACATAAAAATGTTTTTCCGAGCGTGAAAGAAGCCTGCGAATACAAGCAAGTGCCTCGAGCGGCCAGTCTCGCGGCAATTTCAGTGTATTCGCGGGCTTCTCTCGCGCTCGTAAAAACTTTTATGGAGCACGTATTCATCAACAGAAAGCTTTATGGGGAGTTTTTATTGTTGCTCAACAATTTTAGGGGCGAAGCTCCTTAGGGTTGAGCCTAGTCCGCCGTCGCTCCGTTGTAGCCACGCTATAGTAGTCGCCGCTCCCGCTAGAGGCGCAGATGTGCTCTCTTTCTCACTCGTTCCCGACGCACGCTCTCTCTCTCTCTCGTCCGTAGCAAGGGGCGCTGCGGTGCACAAGGGCGTTCATTCCCGACGCGCGCTCTCTTTCTCTCTCGTTCCCGACGCACTCTCTCTCGTCCGTAGCTAGGGGCGCTGCCGTGCACAAGAGCGTTCGTTCCCGACGCGCGCTCTCTTTCTCTCTAGTCCGTAGCTCTGGTTTACCCGAATGATCCCCCGGTGCTTCGCCCACTAATCATCATTCACGTCGTGGATATGCGGTGGTTTTTTATATTGACACTTTTCATCTAATTATATTTGAGAAGTTGATTAATAAATTAGGACTACTTATCTAATTAGGCGGCAAATTTATCTCCAAGCGACGGCAAAAATTACCTAGGTTCTGTCCAGCTAGGTGGCATTTGCATATTTTTAAATCTTGGTGCATGGTAGTTGGGACACCCCGTATAATCAGAGACTATGTGCATGTAATCGATGGAAAGGAAATACGCATTCCTCGCGATAGGCCCCTCGTATCGGAAGGCGTCACCCCCACGAATGGGCGAACCTGCATGGTTGCAGCGAACACAAGGCTGAACTAACAACGAAGGTGGTCAGATTCTAGCTAACTACGCGGCCGTACGTATTTATTCGTGGAAGGAGTTAATGCAGAGAAGCGAGGCAACAAGCAGCCAATGATACCCCAAAAGATGAGACCTAGGCGAAATATGCAACATAGGGGGGGGGGGGGGGGGGTTAGTGGTAGTTTGGGATGCTGATTACCTTCTGCATGCTGCTCTGCTACATTTTTGCAAGATGCGCGTGACCAATATATTGTATTTTTTGTTGTAAATAAAGTGCATATACATGCTCTGGAAAATGCTTGTTTGTTGCGGCCAATTTACTTTTATGCTTTGTATTCTAAGGAACTGCTCTTGTAAAAGCGATCATGTATGAGTGCCGTAGAAAAACCAATTGAGATTGCATATCCATAATTACTGAGCAAATTGGCCTGCGAGCCTATGCGAGCGCTTGGCAAGTTTACGTTCCTGCAGTAGCGTAGTCTGCCACGGCAGTTCAACAATACAACCCGATGCGGGTAGAGCAAAGGGCATGACGAAGTTAACGGGTCAACCCTTTGTGTACGATTAGGCTGTGGCAATGATATAGACAAATTAAAACTCCCGCGGAAGTGTAATGATTGTAAGAAAAAATTGGCAGACATTCAACATCATCGCGGGAACGACGTTAAATCTTCCCCGAGCCGTCTGCAGTGGTGAGAATCGCACTTTACTGCCCGGTTGGTAGTGTAGAAACCGACAGTTTACTTCGAAGTGAAATGGCATAAGTAACGCCACCCGCTCCGCAGCCGCCGTGTCCCGGAGCGAAGCTTCAAGAGGAACGTCTTGCTGCGTCCCCTCTCGGCAGGCAACATGCAGCGCTTCCGTCGCACCCTCCTCTTAGCCCACTACAAAACCTTCTAGTACACTGTAGCCGAACGCTCGCGGTTGACTGTAGCACATGGAGGAAGGAAAAAAACTACGAGGGAGCGTCACGTGACAATCTTGAAGCCTAGTCATAAACAATTTAGAGGAATGGGATGATGGGAAATAGGCCCTCACGTGATAGGCAAGCGGTAGGTTTTACTCGGCTCGCTTCGGTGGCTTCTGTTTCCTCTGCTGCGGGCGTTTCGGAATATGCGCACATACTCGGCGTGGCAAACGCGCGCCGAGGTTAGTGAAGGAATTCGACTGTGTGAAGCAGTTGAGTCTCGCCGCTTAATTAGCAGACAGGCGCCAAGGCTGTTGCGAACGAAGGCGTCGGCTAACCGGCATTGCGCACAACAACCCGGGAGGACCACCTCAAGGACGACTGGTTGCGTTTCGGTGTGGTTTCAAGGAAACCAGGGAACCTTTCGCCCTGCAAACGTGTGAAGGAAACCAAGCCGCCCTTACGACGACTATTCGTTGCGTTTGACGACGTCTTCTGAGAAACAATGGTGCATTTCACCCCCGCAAAAATGTGCAGGTGATTAGGCGAGCGTACAGGGCCCGAAGCGTCTGTTTCCCTACGGGAAAAAAAATTCGTCCTGTCTTGTGCCCAAGGATGGACTGGCGAGTCAGTGACTCCGAACATATTAGGGCCGTGCCAGCCCGTAGTTAAAGTAGCGCAGTCGACACTGTTGCTCTGCTCAGTCTTCGGCCTCTTAGCAGACCGGCGAGAACTCCCGTCATAAGTAGGCGCACCTGCGGGATGAAGTGTTGTGTGCCAGGATGCCCTAATCGAACAGAAAATCGGCGTGGGGGCCTGTCCTTCCATAGGTAAGCACAATGAACGTTTCTTTTATTTGTGAAAATGGAACAGCAATATTCGCGATCGCTAGTGACTACGTGCTCGTGTGAATTATAACTGACGAAATAGTGGTGCAATACTATTCAAGCCATTTTTTTCCAACTTTGTCATAATTTCCACAAAGTGTGAAACATTTATTTCTCCTTAAAATACTTTTATCAGCTAGCGTACACTCCTCAAAAGCCCACGATGTGAATTATTATTTATTGTCGAAGAATTACATTTCCTGCTACAAAAAATATTATTGACTGAATTTTATATGTATTTCTCGTGGTTGAAAACAATCAAAAGTGAATAAAACTAATTAATTGAAGAAACTATTTCATTTTCATTTTTTGAGAAGATATGATGTTGGTTGACATATTTTAAACAACAGGTAAAATAACGCAGTTCTACTTTAAATTACAGGAGTGAACATAATTTTCATTCATTTATGAGTAGTACCCTGAAGGCCTGGAGGCATTACAGAGGGGGCATTACATTACATTATGCATGTGTTACAGCTATGTCTATGGTATTTTTGTGTGAAACATGCACTGCGAAGTTACTACAGCTCCATTTTTCCCGAGATTCAATTAGTTGTATGTGTATTTTACAAGCACACTTTACAAGCACAAAAGCCAGTAAGTTGATGCACAGCTGTATGCAGCCATAATGCATGTTTCCAGTTTGATCATACCTTTTTCATGACTGTGGTAGATGTCCCCCACCATTCCTGAAGTGAAATATGCTTTTCTTATATTCAGGCAGGTCTCTGTCAAGCCACAATGGATATGGACATCTCTGAGGGCTTGTCTGATGTGCTAGCAGAGGGTGCTGCTACATCTGCTAGCGCGTCCTTGACTGATTCAGACTTCTCTGATGAGCCTTCCGAAATCCAACATGTCCTGGCATGTTCGATTGTCATAATGATCACAGAGCTTGCTTAAGACATTTGCTCACATGTGAGTGAGTGACTGAGTGAGTGAGTCAACTTTAATAAATATCCGGCAATCAACTTTAATAAATATCCGGCAATTGCTCACATGTGTGCCTTGGTTGATTCATGTTCTGATCTGCTTTGCAAAAATCTGGTGTTCCCCTGTAATATATATTTTAAATTTCACCTTTAAAGTAATTATTACACTTTCAAAAATGCATATGAGACTGTCATACAGCAACAGATTTAAAAGATCTATTAGTAATGCACAGAATGAAGAGAAAGATAGAACTGTTCAACCTATCATCGGCTACATTACAGCCATTTTTTTGACACAGGTGACAAGCATACTGCGTTCAAATTTCATTGTTAACACTGGCAAAAGCAAGCGATAATGAATGAAAGCGATATACGCTTACATCATAACCTCATTTTAGTCAATCTAGGATAAGTACAAGATAAGGAAAATAAAAAAGGGCAGCAATCAGTGTTATGTAAGATGAAAAACTACTTTATTTTTCAGTAAAGTTGGAATAAGGAAAACACACTCCTTCTCTGAATTGTACTTCAGCCATGTCCTCTCAATACACGCATAATTAACACCCTTGCTAGGTTCCTACATTTACTACAGTAATGAAATCTATAACATGCCAACTGTGCTTGTAAGCTTTATCAACATTTTTTAGGACAGTAGATAAAAAATACAGTATATAGCCACAGCCACTGATCTCCCTAACAATCTCCTGCTTGCTGGTCATTATTGTGCTTAAATTTTAAATGAAGCCAATGGTGTTGCTATTAGTCCTAGGTTTTAGCTTCAACTGTGCATCTTATGTTTCGTTTGCACGGTCAGCAATTTCAAGTTATGTTGCAGTAAGCAGTCCCTCCTCGTTGTACTTGGTGTATTTTATCCAGTCTCCCAGTCCAAGGCCCTCCAGGACACTCAAGGGTGAAGCTTCTGTAGCACTGCCCACACATAACCCAGCGACACCTCGGACAGCAAGGCATACTATGGTGAGGATAATACTCGACCACTGCAATTTTTGCATACTTGTTTCCTTGGGTTACTGCAAGTGAAGTAGCATATATTTTCGTAGCAACTGTTTAATAGCTGAAGCATAATAAATGTCGCTCAGTGAACTGCACGTGGACACTAACATTTATGATCACGACAATCATCTAATTAAAAGCTGAAACATTCATATTCATCCGCAGTGGTATGAGATTCCACAGGGTTTGCATTAAACACCAATTGCCGGCCAATAATCCTTTTTCAATTTCTCTTTTCCATTCAAATGACACAATAACTAGAAGACCAACATGTTTTTCACAATTTTTAATGCTCTTTATTCGATCGGTCACAATGAGCCGTGATATATGAGCTTAGTATATTTTGCCCACTCAAACTAAAAGGCTTCTGTGAAACATCTCTCATTGAACTATGCTACATTGGCCTCTTCTGTGTTAGTTGTTTTGTACTTTTACCTTTCCTACCCAGATGGGCCTGCAGTATTTAGCAAATAAGTAAACAAACAAAATTAAGTGGCACTAGCAAGCTTGTGTGGATGGCAGTTTTATGCCCCCACAGTTTTTAAGTTCACAAAAGTGTAAACGGAAACCATCGTGAGCAAGTTAATGACCTAAAATTAAGCATTATATTCTTCATAGCTTGCACAAGAGTGTATGCCACAACAATTAAGTACTTTGTTCTGCGTACGTACTTTGTGTCATGTTGGTCGCTCATGCACCTGTTACAGCGCGTGATACTTTGCAGCCACAGCCAGCAGAAGACACGCCTGAAAAGGCCTTCCTGAGGCATGAAGTATGGCGTTACACAATTACAAACTGCAACCAAGAAGAAGATGAATTCTCTACGGCAATACCTTCAATGGCTTTTTCACAAGGTTGCTCATCTGGAAGATGTCATTGAAGATTTATCTCACAATCGCATTCTAGGAAATGAGCATGTCGCCATATTGCAGAGTCTTGGTGGGGCAAAAAAAAAAGACTTGCTCATGCGTCAACTGCCACATAAGTCTGGTGCCAGCAATGTCACCCGCTTACTCGCCAGAGCTCAGGCCATTTGCACTGACTTTGCATTTTTATTCCCCTAGAGCATACAGATATGCACGAGCTGTTTTCAACACATGCCTCCCGCATCTGAAGACACTGTGTAAATGATATCAATCCATTGATAGTGCTGCTGGCTTTTCAAAAGAGGCAATGACTGCATTGGCTATGAAGGTAAAGCACTGCTCTCCACATTATGCAATCTGGTTGTGGCAGAGATGGCCATTCAGAGAAGTGGTGTAGGATGGAAAAAGCTTACACGGATATGTTGACCTGGGCATTTATGTCAATGATGATAGCTTTCCAGTTGCCAAAGATGCATTTGTTTTAATGATTGTTGCGATCAATGGCAGATGGAAGCTGCCGATTGGCTACTTTCTAGTGCATGGCCTTGGTAGTGAGCAGAGGCGCAATTTGGTGCTGCAAGCTGCTAGCTTCACTCATGAAAAAGGTGCACACATTGTGAGTTTGACTTGCGATGGCGCTGCAGCGAATTTGTCATTGCTGCACAGCCTTGGCTACAAGATGGACCTGACTGAGCTGGATGCTTCTTTTCCGTACCCAGTGACAAAAAAAGCTTCTCTTTGCCATGTTGGATCCCTGTCACAAGCTGAAGCTACTGCGGCACACCCTGTTTGATAAATATGAACAAACAGTTCATATTGTAGAAACACATTGATGAGCTGCATGTAATCCAGTACACAGAGGGCCTACATTCGGCAAACAAACTTAGACAAGTATGTTAATACTGATACCGAAGAGCAGTGACACAATAAGTTTTCCTGCTTGCTGTTTATAATTTTCTTTTGTGTAGTATCTTTGCAATATACTTCATTTAACTTATAAATGTGGCTTCCTTCTGTATTTGTGTGAAATATGCTGGCTTCTATAGGTGCAATAAACATTGAATAAAGAATGAAACAATTGCTGTTGTCATAAAAATGTGCTTTCCACAGTACAAGTGCACCAGCAACACAATGAATCCACAAATGCAAATGAATGCTGCCATTTTTCCCTTGCCGCTATGTATTCAGTTTTCATGCCGTTTACACTATCAGAGGAAGAAGGGTCCCGCTGGCAGTGTTTGACTCGAGGACATAATTATACTGTGGAGCTATACTCGCATTCGAAAACAGCTGAATAAACTCTAGATAATGCACAAATTCCATCCATTTGCTTTATTATATAACGAAAATGGATCCCCGAGGCACGTCTCAACAGCGTCGTCGCACCACACAATCTTGCAAAATAGTGCACGTAAATCTGAATAAACGGCGACGACTTCGGCGTTTAGAATGCAGGCTAATGCTATTTATTTCTCTCAAAATAAAACACGCACACCAGAGCATTTTATTAGGCGAAAATGCGACAAAAAAGTGTCCCTCAAAACATCTCGTTTCTTCCTAGGTGTAAGACAGCGTGACAAAAATTATTTATCTCAAAACAAAACACGTACGCGCACCAGCCTTTTATTAAGCAAAAATGCGACAAAAGAAGTATCCCTCGAAACATCTCGTTTCTTTCTAGGTGCAAGACAGCGGGATGAAAATTAGCAGGATAATACGCACCACAGCTTAAGGTGCACAACGGCTGATTTGACGAAACTTGAGTACGTGGGAAAAATAGAGCACACTCGGGCGTCTGGGCGGGTTTCGAGCCGCGAGCGCTGGCAACTCCACAACCGCGGTGGTAAGCGCAAGTGACGCCTTGAAAATTTTCTGTTTTTGATGAGTCAGGCGCCCCACTCTTACTCCACGTTTCAAGGCATCGCATTTGAAGCGAAGAACGACGCGCGCAGTAACACAAAACCACCACCCGCATACGGGCCTCCAAGCATATAGGCCGTTTCACATGGCGCGATTTTCGCACAGCGATACAGCGAATTCCGTCGCTCAGCGACCGCCGTGACGTCGCAGGCTCTCCGCGCCGGGATTCCAACATGTTGGAATTTCCGTCGCTGAGTCGCAGCGATCGGCGCGATGTGGGCGGAGCAACGTGACGTAACAGCAAGCGCCGTCGAAATAGGCACTTTCCTGTTTTACCGCGTGTTGGAAGCTTCAGCGGAGCAATATCGCGCACCAGTTTCAGTGATGTTTTAACGGAGCGTACCCACCAGCGCCTGTGGCTCAGGAGCTTTATCAACAATTTTTGTTTTCTCCAGCTCGCACAATTCATTTAAAAGGAGAGGCTGCATGCTATCCAGGTCGAGAGCTGACGCCGCCTACAACATACGGCACGTACCCTCACGATCATCGCCGTCGTCAACCTCTTCATTGCTACAAATTGTGCCAGGCACTTGCCCACTTAATAGTAGCTTCTTTTGGAGAGGCAAATACTCCTGCAGGAGAATAGTTGTGGCTTCCATCGTACCGCAACAACACAACTAGAGTGTACAAAACAAAACCACCCCACCACGCCGCACGCTTATGCGGTTTGTGCAGCATTTTCACTAGCCGCAACTGCGGACTAAGCGATCGCAGTCTCTACGCGTGTAAAGGCTGAAAAATTGTGTACTATTCTATTTTCAAAAAAATAATTAATGAAATGGTAATATTTCACTAGTTTCCATGTTGTTTTTATTTAACGATGAAGGCATGGATACTTTGTGAGCAGGGAGCAACCTTGGGCGTCGCTGCGACTGAAATCGCGCGGTCAAAGACGCATGTGAAAGCTGCCAGCAAAAATCGCTCTGCGACGTCCGCGACAGAACGATTTTTTTCGCCCCAATCGGGCCATGTGAAACGGCCTTATGACGGCAGGCGCCACTAAAAGTTACCACGTACCAAACAATCACGAATGCTCCGGCAACCTTGTAGGCCTTTTCCTACCCAAAAGGCACCGCGCACGGGGTCCCTGAGAGAGGGAGGGGCGGCTTCAGAGGTGGTTGGCTTGCCGAGGCTAGCGGAATCACGTGACGCTCCCTTCTAGTATTTTTTACCTCCATGCTGTAGCAGGCGCCTCTGCCATGGCGGCGACTCGGCCGAGCTCCCGCCAGCTGCGCGCTTCTGCGCATGCGCGGCGACGTCATCGTTGCGTGTCGTCTGCTTCGCGCCGCCCATACATTGTGCATAGCTTTCGCCCCATTTCCCCTACATGTGCTGGGACTGCAAGTGCTTCGCGAGGTGTTCCGCGATGCCACGGACAACGAGGAAATGGTTATACACTTCGTGTAACTTAGCATCACTTGGCATTACATCGTATAACTTAACATCACTTCGTATGGCCATGACCAGCTAGGAACCGATCAGCTCCGCTGCGTTGTACACTAGTAGCTTGCACCACTAATGCAACTACCCCCGATTTTTGACCAATACTATAAATGTCTCTTATCTCGACAGCTGACCAGTCAATGCATTCCACCCGCTTTAAACCCCAACGCTTCTGGAAGGTGGATGCTTCTTTCGGGTCTTGCTGGATGAACAACTTCACATTACCCGTAGAATGTGGTCAGTTGTCTTCAAATTTTTTCTGCAGCACACACGCGCCTCAACCTGTTGCGGATATTTGCTCCGGTGTGTTTATGTGCTTATGCTACAAACTGAAGCCTCAAAACGCCAGGCGCTGCCCTTTTTGTTATTGTACAGATTTTTCTTTCTAGTGTTTTTCTTCCCATTCTCGTAAATCTGAAAGGCCTTCTTTGTTTCCGGCCCTTCCGTCCAATTTACTGTTTCTTTTTCTCACTTTCTTTTTGATGACTCCTGGTTTTCTATTTACACTTGCAATTATTCTGTGGCTGGTTGGTCACTTTCTTGACCTCTACCTCCAGTTTGTGACAGCACTACTGAGGTACACGTACTTGTGTACCTAAGACGTCCATTTATTTTCATCCATATTGCTGAGCCTTTCTTCAAAACTAACATTGCCCTGCGCTTCTCTGGCCTAAAAAGAGGTCCAACCCACGTCTCGCTGAAATGCGTGTTTTGTGGTTTTATCATGGGCCCCCAAGGCCAACAGGCAAACCGACCTTTGATTAACTTCCAACGCCTACACGATGTCTACTTTGTAGCCCAAAATGTCATTTTGGAGTGTCTGCGCAGGCACCATTGCTCATTTCCGGATTCCTCGCATCAACTCATATTTATTGTAGCCGCAAAGTGTTTTATGTGCGGCAGCATGCAAGCTCGGGGTTTGTCGTTCACGTGGTTTCATCGTGCTAGCGTAGTTGGGGTCACAAACCCTAACTACGCTAGCCCCAAACCTCCGTTGCGCGCTTGCCTTTACAGGTAGCGCAACGGTTGTTGTGTCGGCAATCTTTCGAGCGGTGGCCTGATATCGTGCATTTGAAGCACCTGCCCGACTTGGCCAGAAGGTTCTTCTTCTCATGCAGGCGTAGTGTAGAAGTACACGTTTCCTTAACGTGCGTGGGTGACAGGCAGGAAAAAACAAGTACCTTTCACCTTGCTGGATTCGTTGTGCAAAACGGAGGCGGTAGGCGTGGCACAGGGCTTCCTGTCACGCCTTCCATCATGCGCGTCGTGAACGCAGTACTCCTGGTGACCACTTTTTTCACGGGCTTTGACCTCCAGTCGTAGATAATCCAATAGCTGACGCAGCTCCGTCGCTGACGACTGGGTCTCGTCGGGCTTTTGTAGTAAGCTCTGTCGCTTGTAGTGTCCCACCACGATGTCATTGGGGATCACTTTCGTTAGAATCTCGACGAGAATCACAGCGTGGAGCTTCTTCGCAGTACGAAAAGGCAGTCAGGCAGTATGAACTGGATGATGACGCTGAAAGAGTCAACGGAAAAGACGCGGCAGAGAGATGTTACTACATGCCGCACCATGCTGTTAACAGGGAATCATCCTCGACGACATGGCTGAGGGTGGTCTTCGATGCCTCGTCACACACACCTAGAGCAGCGTCTCTGAACAAATTATTAGAAAAAGGACCCAATATCAACAACAACATGCTTCAAATGCTAGTGAATTTCAGACTACACAACATTGGAATTACATCAGATGTACAAAAAGCGTCTCTTCAAATCGGCATGATGATGATGATGATGATTTATTGGCATCCCCTTTGAAACGGGGCGGCGACAAATAGTCACCTAGCCTGCTTGATTTAATCAGGTATATTATACATGTCCTTTATCCATCATTTTTGTATACCTCTCATTATTTTTATTTTTCAAAAATTTACCTTGTACCGCTGCCTATGATTTTAAGAGATCAGGTCGTATCCATCTTTTCCATGATTTTTTTCCACCAGTACTCTAATCGTCTCTTGCTGATCTCTACGGCTGATCTGTTTATGTTTCCTTCCACTTTAAACCCAAGCGCTTCTGGGAGTTGCACGTTACCTACGGTTCTCGCTGGGTGGATCCCGTCGCATTCCATTAGGATGTGCTGAGTGGTCTCTGGATCTTTACTGCAGCATACACATGTCTCATCTAGTTCCGAATATTTGTTTCGATATGTTTTCGTCCTTAGGCAACCGGCTCGAGCCTCAAATAGCAAGGCACTGCCCTTTTTGTTATCGTACAAATTTTCCCTTCTAATTTCTTTCTTCTCATTCTTGTAAATCTCCATTGTCCTTTTTGTTTCCATTCTTTGCATCCAATTCACGGTCTCTATTTCTCTCACTTTCTTTCTGATGACCCCTGGTTGTCTATTTACAGTTTCGATTATCCTGTACTTGGTTGCCAACTTCCTTGACCTCTTCCTCCATTCTGTGTCCACGCTTTTCATGTAGAGATACTTGTGCACTTTAGCCGCCCATTTATTTTCATCCATGTTCCTGAGCCTTTCTTCAAAACTAATTTTGCTCTGTGCTTCTCTGACTTCAAAAGACGCCCAACCCATGTCACCCTGCACTGCCTCATTTGTCGTATTACCGTGTGCTCCCAAAGCCAACCGGCCTACTGATCTTTGGTTAACTTCCAAACCCGCCAAACCCGCATTTAAGAGCCTGATCGCGACCGCTGGCGGTTTTTATGGTTTGACAGAACGCCAATGTCAAGTGAACATGTGGCGAAAATAGTGCAGTATAGGATGACACCAGTGTCATTTGGAACTACAAGTCTATTCCTCTTAACAGCGACGCTCCATTATCATTTCAAGCATGTCGATCCTGCACTGAGATCAACTGCCATGCAACTTGCCGGGAATTTCTACGTTGACGATCTTGTCACAGGAGTTCCTTCTTCAAAAGAAGCTTTCCGTCTTTATAAACAAGCAAATTTCATCCTGAGCAAAGCGGGGATGAAGCTGCAAAAATGGTCCACCAATGATGATGAGTTAAGACAGTACAGCACTGACAGATTGGACTCTTTCTGAGCAATGGCTCCTACGAAAGTTCCTGGTTTGCTATAGGACACAGTTGCTGACAAACTTATTCCAAACATGGAACCTCTGTTGCAGCTTCTCGAAAAAAAGAACGACACCAAGACGACCGCACGGATTTTCGATCCATTAGGGTGGCTATCACCGTTCGTCATTAGGATGAAAGTCCTCTTTCAAAGATTGTGGGAGCACGGCACAGCGTGGGGAGAAGTTATGCCTGAGCAGCTTAGACACGAATGGGGAACTTGGTTCGATGGGCTGAAATGCTCTCCGGTGTTTTCACTTCTCAGATGTGAGCTGAAGTTAATATTGGAGAAACCTACAAGCTCCTGATGCCAGTTCTATTGCTTATGGTGCCGTAGCTTATCTGAGAATGGAAGATCAATGTGGTAACGTCAATATTCAGCTTCTATTTTCGAAGTGTAGAGTAGCTCCAATCAAACGGATCACGTTACCACGTTCGGAATCGATAGCAGCGGTTCTGGCTTCTAGAGTCCTAAAGTTCTAGCGGGAGGCTCAAGAGTCGAGGCACTGGAAAATAGAGGAGCACCTACGGACGGACTCAACTGTAGCGCTTTGTTGGATACAAAGCTCGGCAACCAATTGGAAACAATTTGTTTATAACAGTGTTAACGAGATACGTCAAGTAACAGATCCATACCAGTGGCCTCACTGCCCCGGAACACAAAACCCGGCTGATCTGCTGACGCGTGGACTTTAGCTGTGGTGGAAAGGACCTAACTGGCTCCTACGTGCGGCAAAAAGTTGGCCAACTAAATCTCACGTTCAAGATTCTGCACCGGAAGACGAACAATTTGCTTCCGAGTACCAAACAAACGTTCCTGTACAGGTGAGCGTGATAAAAAAACCACTTTTCAGTACTGAAAGATGTAGTTCTTGGTTACGAATGTCAAGAGTAACAGCATGGGTAAAACACTTCGTGGACAACTGTCGATCGCTAATGTCGCATGCACAAGGATCACTTACAGCTAGTGAAGTTCAAGAAGTCGAGAACATCTGGTTCAAGCAAATGCAGACAGATACCTACGTCAAAGAGAGAGCCCGACTTGATGTGGGACAAGGACCTCGACAAGATGTCGTCTATAAGAGACCTGTATCCCTTTAGGGCCCATTCACACTTGCGACTAGGCGAGGTCGCGCGACCGATTGTGACTGGCGACCAGAAAGCTACTCAAGACGAACGATGTTCGCACTGACAAATGCGACCGACGAGTCGCTAAACCAAAATGTCTCACGATATGCCGTTCACGTCTGTTTTAAATGTCATCGCCGCGTAAAATAAGCGTCAGCGTATACGGACGTCCTGTTCCTTCGCATCTGATTGGTTCAGCTGTCCTGCGACTGCGGTCGCGCGGCTGAAAAATCGAGCAGTGAGCGACTGGCCCGAAACGGTCGCATTTCGAGAAAAGCGACCATTTGCGACTGCTTGAGACTGGTCGCGCGACCTCGCCTAGTCGCAAGTGTGAATGGGCCCTTATAGTGGTCGCGATATACGACGCCTATAGAACGCCGCGTGTACACGAGCGGCGGAACGCACGTCAGCGCAGGGGTGCAATCTGTGTTTATTATTGCGATAGCAATTATATGGACACTCAAAAGCAGATTTCTGCCGTCGGCGTCGCCATCGCCGTCGCCGTGAGATTCCGTATGACGTCAATGGAGATGAAATCGTCGCCGCCGGTAAGTGGTTCTTGAGGGAAAGGGAAAGGTTGGCGCTATCTTCTGCAGCCGAACGCTGTATGTGCGAGTGGAAGGGCGCGAGGGACGCGCGCTTTCACGGGGAGTGAACGCACGGCGGAGAACAAACGCGCGTTCTGCGCTGTGCTCCCTTAAGGGCTGCAGAAGTAGGCGTCTCTTTCCTCCTCTACAATCACCATATATGTAGAGCAAACGTGCCTTCTTCCGACGCGCGACAGGCCGTGGGGGAGGGGGGGGAGGGAAGGAAGGCGACGTTTAGCTGCGGCACAGTTCCTGTCATCGTTCCTGAACGACCGCACCCTCAGGGTCCGCGTGGGCCATGCAAGGAGCACTCCCCGTCCGGTCGCAGCAGGCGTACCACAAGGGTCAGTGGTGAGCCCGTTTCTCTTCAACCTCGCCCTGGCCCGGTTGCCTGCTGCACTGCCGACCGACCCTCACTACAAGGTGGAGTGCTCCATCTACGCGGATGACATCGCCCTGTGGGTGCGGGGACCGCCGCAGTCAAGCCGCCACGTGTGCCTGGCCCTCCAGAGAGCCCTGGACACCACGGCCGCCTACCTGGGAAGCATCGGACTCTCGGTTTCGACGGGGAAGACGGTGGCCCTCCTCGTCCACCCGAGAGCAGCGGCACGGCGCTCAGCTCCCCGGCTGCAGCTGGAAGGCGTGCGCATCCCATGGAGTACGACTGTGTCGTACCTTGGGCTGCGCATCGACCACCGGCTAACCTGGAGACCGGCAGTCGGGGCCATGCAGACCCAGACCATTAGAGTCCGCAAGGCCGTGTCGCAGCTCCTTGCTCATGGAGAGGGCTGCTCGGTGAAGTGGGCCCTGCGGCTCTACGAGGCGGCGGCCACATCACGCCTGCGGTACGCCCTCCCGCTGGTGGCGCTGCCGCCACGCCGCCTCGAAAAGTTGGAGCTGCAGCACCGGGCGGCCATCCGACTCTGCCTGGGCGTCCCCCAGAGCTCCCAGATTGCCGCTACCCTTGCGGAGGCTGGAGCATGGCCCCTGTCGCTCCTCTTCCTGCAGCAGGGGCTGAGGCACGTCGACCGCCTCCACCATGCTCCTGATGGCAGAGGCCTGCTGCGTCGCCTCCAGTCCCGGCCTTCCTCAAGGATGGGTCAGCTGTGCCGCCTCTACGAGGAGGTGGTTGGCAACCCACCGCCGAATGCGGTACAGCTGCCCCCACCGCAGAGGCCTCCTGTCCCCATCGCCACGGAGCTGCCCGGGATTTCGAAGAGGCGCTCGCCCGCTTGCGCCCTGCAGCAGACGGCCGCCTGCCTCCTGGACGAGACCCTCGGAGACCACCTCCTGGTGTACGTCGACGGTTCGGTGGTACCGGACACCGGCTCTGCCACGGCGGCCTGCACGGCACCAGCCCTGCAGAAGAGCAGGCAGTGTCGACTGCCCAGACACGCCAGCTCGACTGCAGCGGAGGTGGCAGGCCTCCACCTGGCCGTCGACCTACTCTCCGAGGAGCTTCCTGGGGTACCAGCGGCCATCCTCTGCGACTCCAAGGCAGCCCTCCTCGGCCTGCAGAGGCCAGAAAGCGCCAGCCTTGGAGTCGCACTGCTGTCTACCCGGCTGACAGCGCTGCAGGACGCAGGCCACCCGGTGTCCCTGCACTGGATCCCCGCCCACGTAGGGATCCCGGGCAATGAGGCAGCCGACACCCTGGCGAAGGACGCCCACCACACCACTGTGCCCCTCAGTCGGGCCGTGACGGAGGGCGACTTCACTGGACTGAGGCTGCGGCGACACCTGGCGACCCACCACCCAGACAAACGGGTGGCACTGGGATGCCCCCCACGACCACTCCCCCAGCGAGGCCTGGCTCGCAGGGAGACTTCGCTCCTTCTCCGGCTCCGCATCGGCTGCAGCTGGACGGCAGCACGCAGCTACCGACTGGGACGAGCGACGTCCCCGGCCTGCAGCTCCTGCGGGGAGCCGGAGACGATCGAACATCTCCTGCTGGCCTGCCCGGCGTACCTCCAGCAGCGGGGCCCACTCCTGCAGGAGTTCCGCCGCCTGGGCCTCCCCTCTGGCAAGTAGGAAGATCTCCTCTTCCCCGGCCGACACCACCTTTCTGCACTTCGAGGCGTCGTGGAGTTCCTTGACTCGTCAGGGCTCTCCGCACGCCTCTAAGGACATTTCTACAAGCGGGAAGGCCTCACGGCCTCCCACCCCACCCCGGGCCTGACCGGCCTGGCACAACACCCTGCAGACTCTGCAGCACACCAAGGCCTTCCATCTCGGCCTGATACGTGCCGCCTATGCCTGCCGGTTTTGCTTCGCCCAGCCATGGCGACTCCACTCTATCCCTTCTTTCGCTCCCACTTACCCCTCCCCGTTGGCGCTGAGCCGTGCTCCCTCAAGGGCTGCAGAAGATAGCGCCTACCTTTCCCTTTCCCTCAAGAACCACTTATCATCAGTGCTTATTTATATCGGAGGCTCCGGCAACCGTCACCAACGCCGCACGCATTTTGTTCACGCGTCTTGCGCAACGCAGTGCTGGCGCTGCAATCGGGAGAGCGCTCAGGGCGCGCCCCTACAAGGCTCCCCCCCCCCCCCCCCCCATGGTACACAAGGATGGTTCATTAGGTGCGTTTCGCGCCGATTCAACCATCTAACTCTCGGGAAGCGGAACCGAAACAGTTGCGTTCGGCATGTATGTAGGTTTTACGCGTTCGATCGCTACAACGTGCATGCGGCCGTTTACTGTCACAGTGCAGGTCTTGTCGGTATGGCCAAGCACCTTGAAAGGGCCTTCGTACGGTGCCGTAAGAGATGGCCGGATGTCTTCGCGTTGCACAAAGACGTGACTTGATGAAGCTTACGATGTCTGCTTACAAAGACATCGTAGTTGGACGGTTGTCTTGCGGGCGTTGGTCAAAGACGTTGACAGAGGTGCTGAAGCCGCTCGATGTAGTCAGGCGGCGACAAGTCGGGGGCAGGAGCCGGGGCGAAGAATTCACCGGGCAGGCGAAGGGAGGTGCCATACGCCATCTCAGCTGGAGTGCACTCGAGGTCTTCTTTAATCGCCGAGCGAATTTCGAGCATCACGAGGGGAAGCTCGTCAGCCCATGAAGTTCTGGCGTTGCGAGCAATGAGTGCAGCCTTCAACTGTCGGTGCAGTCGTTCGACCATTCCATTTGCGGAGGGGTGGTATGCCGTTGTGTGGACGTGCCGTACGCCGAGGATACGTGTCAGTGTTCTGAATATTTCTGACTCAAACTGACGGCCACGGTCTGTTATAACAATACTGGGGCAGCCGAAGCGAGTGATCCATCCGGCAACAAAATATGAGGCTACGGCGGATGTCGTGATGTCGTGAAGCGGGAACGCCTCGGGCCAGCGCGTATAGCGATCCACACAAGTATGTAGCGCTTTCCACGTGATGACGGGAGTGGACCGACGATGTCAATGTGTACATGGTCAAAGCGACAGTCTGGCGAGCGGAAGGTTTGAAGGGGAAATTTGGTGTGTCGTGTTGTCTTCGCACATTGGCACTGCAAGCCCTCACGAGCCCAGCGGCGGACGTCTTTGTTGACGCCAGGCCACACAAAATGAGACGTGATGAGGCATTGAGTGGCGCGGATGCCAGGGTGGCTTGCTTCGTGCAGCTTAGTGAATATTTGACGACGATATGCGGATGGCACAAAAGGGCGCGTGCGGCCAGGAGACACATCACACACAATTGTACCAGAGGAGAAGGGCAGTGGCACATCAAACAGCGTGAAAGAACTAGAGCTTGCGCGCAAGTCGCGAAGTTCACTGTCACTACGCTGTGCCTCTGCCATTGCCTCGAAGTCCACATCATCAGATGTTACGACACTTACGCGGGAAAGGGCGTCGGCAGCAGCGTTGACGGGGCCTTCGATGTACCTTAGGTCTGCGGTGAACTCCGAAATGAAACTTAGATGCCGAATTTGGCGGGATGTATAAGCACTGTGGTTTCCACGGAAAGCGAATGTCAGTGGCTTATGGTCGGTCAGCACGTGGAATACGCGATACCTTCCAGTTGGTGGCGAAAATGCCGAATTCTGAGGTAGACGGCGAGAAGTTCACGGTCGAACGTGCTGTAGCGAGTTTCGGCAGGCTTTAGTTTCTTGGAGAAGAAGGCTAGCGGGCACCCCGAGTCTTGCTGAAACTGCTGAAGGACGGCAACAATGGATTTGGAGGAAGCATCGGTGATCAGCCGCATTGGTGCGTTGGGTGAGGGATGCACGAGCACGATCATTGTTGCGTTGGCTAGAACATTCTTGGCTTTCACAAATGCTGTGTCAGCTGCACTTGTCCACTCGAGAGGGGCTGATGGTGCTTTAGTTGACTTGAGCATGTCGGTCAGCGGTAGGACAATACGAGCCACATTAGGTATAAAGCGACGGTGAAAGTTCAGCAGTCCTAGGAACTCGCGCAGCTTTCGAAGCGAAGTTGGACGAGGAAAATCGCGCAGTGCTTCAACCTTGCCGTCCAGGTGCTGGACTCCTTCAGGTGTGACGAGATGGCCAAGAAATTTGATTCTGTTGACGCCAAAAACACACTTTGCTGTGTTAATGGTCAAGCCGTGTTCCTGGAGTCTTCTAAAAAGCAATCGCAGATGATCGGCATGCGGTTGAGGTGAAGAGCTAGCCACTAGTGGGCCATCGAGGTAGGCAACGACGAAGTGTAGGCCGCCGGTCACCTCTTTGATGAACTTTTGGAGCGTTTGGGCGGCGTTCCTCAAACCGACTCAGGCCTGCGGACGTACTCAAAGAGGCCAAAAGGTGTTGCAATGGCAGTCTGGTATGTCAGATGGCTTGAGAGGAATGTGGTGGTAAGCTTTGACCAAGTCGATCTTGCTGAATATGGTCGTACCAGCTAGTGTGGTGGTGAAGTCGTGAATATGGGGAAGTAGATACCGATCAGGGAGAGTGGGCGCATTCAGTGCACGATAGTCACCACAGGGGCGCCAGTCACCTGGGTCACGCTTCGGAACCACGTGCAGGGCGGATGACCAGCTGCTTGACGATGGGCGAATGATGCCAAGTTGCAGCATATGTTCAAATTCCCTGCGTGCTATGACAAGGCGGTCATCCGCGAGGCGTTGTGGCTTGCTGAACACGGGAGGTCCGGTTGTGACGATGTGGTGCGTGACTATGTGTCGCACCGGTAGTTCTAAGTTGTTGGGCTTTGTAAGTTCAAGAAAATCGGCCAGAATTGAGCCAAACGAGCGTGCTTGTAATTTCGGGGCCCTTTGCAAAGGGGTCGACACAGGTGCGAGGATTCCCGCCACAGACAAACCGGCCTTACAGTCCACAAGGCGACGTGAGCGGATGTCCACGTTCGGGCCGAAGTCGTTAAGAAAGTCCGCTCCAAGTATAGCGAAGCGCACATCAGCGACAATGAATATCCATCTAAATGTGCGGCGCACTCCTAAGTCGATGGTGAGCAAACGCTGTCCAAATGTGGCGATTGTAGAACTATTTACAGCTTGTACCGATGCAGTATTTCCAGAGCATTGTCGATCTTGACGTGAGGCAGGGATAACACCCACATCAGCGCCAGTGTCGACCAGAAAACGACGTCCCGTTATTCTGTCTGATACTTATAGCAGGCGGCTGCATTTCGCTGTGGGGTCAAGCGAGTCACTCGCAGCCATTAGCGACTCGCGTTCGTGTTTTCCTGCCAGCGACAAGGCTACCGACAATTCTTAGCACTGGCGCCAAAACGCACATGATACCAGCAGTAGCCATCACAGTTGCTTCTAGTGCGGGAATGAGAACGCGAGCGTGAGTTGCCGTGAGAGCGACCATGGGTGGAAGTCCGCATCGCGGCGATGGAGGCAGCGAGCTGCTCTATTTTTTCTTCGAGGCGTTCGAGGCGAGAGTGCCGCGCTTCGGTATCCGGTGTCACGGCGGTCGCTGCCGCAACTTTGGCGCTGAGCCGTGCTCCCTCAAGGGCTGCAGAAGATAGCGTCAACCGTTTCCCTTTCCTCACGAACCACTTACCCACCGCAACTGTGGGGCCAGCGCGGGTTTGGCGCTGAGCCGTGCTCCCTCAAGGGCTGCAGAAGATAGCGCCAACCTTTCCCTTTCCCTCAAGAACCACTTATCATCATCATCATCATCATCATCCAGCGCGGGAGTATTCTGCAACGCGATCCGCGAGCTCGGCTAGCTTCTCCAACGGCATGTCGCCTGCAGCAGCCAGGACAGGAAGAAGGTTTTGTGGCAGACGCTGCAGAAATAACTCACGAAGTAGAGGACTCTCGGAATCTTGCATGCTGTAGCCGAGTAGCTGGCGCATTCGGTGCAACAGCTGAGATGGTCGTCGGTCTCGCAGCTCCTCCGCGTTGAGAAGTTGCTGCAAGCGGCTGCGTTCCGAAACCGTTTTGCGCGTCAGAACAGTGGTCATGAAATGGTCGTATGGTCGCGTTGCGTGTGGAAGGCTCACCACGTCGTCGAATTCGTCCGCAACTTCAGATGGTAGTGTAGAGACGACATGAAGGTACTTCGCGCGCTGTGCAGTGATGCGGCGCAAATCGAAGCGCGCTTCCACTTGAGTAAACCATACTGCCGGATCCTTCGGCCAAAATGACGGGAGACGCACCTGCACGCTTCAGACTGCTTCCATGTCGATGGCGAGGGAATGGTTCTCGTTGCTCACCATTGACTGCGGTCGCTGTTGAGTACCGTTGCCCGCCGACGTGGGACTAGTGTTCGTAGCCATCATGTACATACGTACGTCCGGGTCACCAAGCTGTAGTGGTCGCGATATACGACGCCCATAGAACGCCGCGTGTATACGAGCGGCAGAACGTACGTCAGACAACGCCTCCTAAAGCTTCAAGGCCTGCGCCTAAAAATTTGACGTCACTTCCTGCCGGCAATTGCCGCCGCGTCCCCGCGCCGCCGGGGAAGTGCCAACGCCGGCGTTGGTAGTGCTTTGTAGGCGGCTGCGATGTAAGCATACCTGTTGCCGTCAGCCCAATCATTTGCCATCGCGATTTGTGCGCGTTTTATTCGTGGTATGCGGCAATGCCTAATAAATGCTGTGTACCGGGCTGCTCTGGCAACTATAGTGCTGAGAAGAAAGTGCAGGTGTTTTCGTTTCCAAAGGACGACGACACGTTGAAGAAGTGGTTGCGTGCCATTCCGAGGAAAGATTTCGTGCCAACTTCATATACCAAGGTAAGAATACCTTTCAAGTGCATTCTTTAGTTTGCATTTTTCTCGAAGCGCTGTTTTCGGTTTGCTGAGATTGTCAAACATCGCGCGTGCGAATTATAAGCAGGTGTCGTCGGTATGTTCGCACAAAGAAAAACTTTTAACACGAAAGTGTTTTATGCCGGGGTCCACCAAGACTTCACTGACGTATTTCCGTCACGGAAATACGTCATAGAACATAATACAAAGAAAGAAACCAGAAGAAAAAGTTCCACAAACATGCAAAATTTGGATATCGAACCCACGACCTCTCGGTCCGCGACGATAGATCGCCGAGCGTTTAACCCATTGCGCCAAAAACGCATTTGCAGAGAGCTACACAGACGCGCCTTATATATCTAACACTCCTCCGTGTACCCGCGCTTTTGCTCGGGGCGGTGCCGCCGCCTACGAGCAGAAAAGAGAAGTACTGCATTATGACACTAAGGCGCACCGACAGTATAGTGCCTAGAATATACTTACTAGTGTGCCGACCGCGGGCTTTCCGGTGGCACGGAGAATGATGCCTTCCAACGGCGGCCACCAGACGGCGATAGCCGTACGGACCGTGCTATGCCGAGCGGCGTCTCTAGCCAACGCGCGCGTGTGCGACAGACGCCAATGGGCTGCCCCAGCCCGTTTCGCTTTGCGGAACGTTGGTTGAGGTGCAAAGTGTAATCGAAAGAATATGATTTCGTTTCACTTACAAACGATCGTACGCACAGTTATCATTATAACGCTACACGCTACCGAGTGTTCCTGCGAAAAATACCAATAAATAAATACGTGGTTTCCGAAGAAGTGTTACTTTTTTTCCACAGTAAACTATTATATGCGAGACATGTCCACAAATGCTAAATTCACACCAAGTTGTATCTAATTACCATAAATTAAATTAATTACCATAAATGACGGTAATTAAACAGGGCACATTTTCATGGGCGAAACACCGTCGACTAATTTTGAACGAGCGCTCAATGTAGCAATTATTAAAGTGTTTCTCACAAGCGACAGCCGCCAGAGTTAGCCTTCGATCTGCCCTCTTATATTCTTCTCCCACTCGGCAAAACGTTCTGGCCAGTCAGCAGGCGCGCTGAATAATGAGACTTGCTCGTTGTTTGAGCGGTATCCAGTTGTACAATATGGGACAAAACAGGTGCTGTCTTTACGCCTCGTTTTCTGCGACATCTCGGTTCCGTCCGTGAACAGACACAAGTGCGAACCACGCGCACAGAAAAGAAACCCAGTAATGACATGCGGAGGCACCACATGCTACTTGCTCGAAAGCTACAACGCGCCGCAACCGACTGCGCTTACGAACGCGCATCCGAAGTGCATCCGAAGCGCAAGCGACGCGCGATGCGCCGCTCGGTTAGCACGGTCCCAAACAGTGTCGCCGTCTGGTGGCCTCCGGCGGAAGGCATCACCGGCGGTGCCAGCGTCTCCCATTAGAAACGCCCGGCGGTCGGCACACTAGTAAGTATATTCTAGGCACTATACCGACAGTGAACGCTTCGGTGGTCTCAGCACTACGACGCCTCGATGCCAGCATTCGAAGGGACGCTGGCATCAAGAAGCACTACCAACGCCACCTAGGTGGCGTTCACCGTACTCAGCACAGCGGAGCGTGGCCTCCGCAATTAGCTCTGAAAATGTTTCTGAAGTTGATCGCGGAGGCTGCAATTACGACGCGCTGTACGCGCTGATTTGACTCGGTGACGATTCAGTTACGTGCTTTGTCTTGCGCGTTGTATTAGTGTGTCAGTTACGTGCTTCGTCTTTCGCGTTGTGCTAGCGTGTGCAGCGTAGTGCAGCTTCCATATGCTCGACGGTTGCTCATGGCCATCGACGTTGGTAGTCGTGATGGAGGAGACGTGCCACCAGGCGTCAGCGTGGGTGCATCAACGCCTAAGGGCGCTTTAGCCACAAAACACCAATAGACATATATCAATGTGCAATAAACATTACACTACTTCTGTGAAGACACGGTTTCACTTTCGTGTTCTATACCGATTCCTATATAAGAGGGATCAACCACATTTTTTTTGTTAATCCTTACGCCCGGTGCACCACGTCGACCACTTGCTGCTTGGTTGCCGCAGCGTCTGTTAAGTTCATGGTACATGTGCGTAAATATGTAGGAGCACTAGCAACGTAGGAGCACTAGCAACGACGCCGTAGGCGTTTTGCCCGCGTTCGCACGCGAACGCGCGCGGCGTTGGTGACTGTTGCCGGTGCCTCTGGGGGTGGTGAAAACATTTATTTTAGGAAAATACAAGAGTTGACCCCCGAAGGGGGGACACCTAAGTGGACTCCCTAGTCCGGGATTCCACTGGAGATGGCCGCCGCTCGGGCACGCGCTACCAGGGCGCGCTGGGCGCACAAGATAGAGCAGCTGGGCAGGGTCTCCTCCCAGGCCTCTCGTGTGGGAACGGGAGAAGGGAGGGGGGGGGGAGAGGATGCCTCTGGGGGCGGCTCGGAGGTTTTCGACGAGATCAGAACGGGACAGTCGTCGTGCAGCGTCGGAAGCATTTGCCACCTTTTCGCCTCGCAACGTTTCTATATAAAAAAGTTGCAGTTTGTAGATGTGTGCTTACTCGTGCTTAAGCAACTTCTTCACGTGCAACTCGCATGCATGCTATGTCTACAATATTAGTGCCCCAGACGTGATTCGAACACGCAACCGTCTGATAACTTCCCATAACAGGATGAATCAGTGCATGCTTATATGTAACTGTCAAATGCAAAAGTCTTGATGGAAGACTCGACGCTGAAGACTGCGGAAGATGGTCCTAGGGAAAAATTCAGCATGCTAATAAGGCGGTTTAATAGCTTAAAATTTTGCCGTAGACGTATTGTCGGTGCCTGCGTATATGTGTGCCAGAGAAGGGAAGCGCAGTCGAGGACGGCAATAAAACTAGGTGGGGTAATGAAGTTAAGAAATTTGGAGGCGCATGTTGGAATCAGCTAGCGCAATACAGGGGTAATCGGAGATCGCAGGGAGAGGCCTTCGTCCTGCAGTGGACATAAATATAGGCTGATGATGATGATGATCTGTGCGCAGATTTACCGTTCTTTTCCCTAAACGAATAAGTTTTTTTGCTTGTCTTCTTACACAAACAATATTTTTGTTAATACGTGTTAGTGTTTATGTATTTATTATAGAACAGTTAGGAAGGAAATGTGGGAAATCCATAACGTTTATGGGGCATTTGGTTGCTGCGGCAGTCCACGGCTCATGAGTAATTTTTTCTTATACTGGCTGCTCAGTCATTCACATGAATATCTTGTATTAGGCAGGTCTGTGCCGCTCACTTCGACCCATCATGCTTGGAACGAACGACGTCGTATACCGACTGGAAGACGGCAAAAGTGGTAGAAGTACCGTTGTCTGTGCCACGTCTGCGCCCTGGGTCTATGCCTAGCATGTTTCCCGGGTGTCCTTCATACCTCTCGAAGGAAAAACAGAGCTCGATAGAAGCGCCAGACATCAAGCGATCCCGACAGGCTTCCACAGAACTTGCTCGTGCTATCCAAGAATCTGTTGCATCGTATGAAGCGGAGGAAGAAAAGCAACGCTTTTCAACACACCTAAAAATGAAAGCATGCCTTCAAGCAGCATCAGTGCCAGATGTGTGGACTGTCGTACATACAGAGAGGTGCACAATGTTCCTGTAAATTGTAAACGAGAGTGAACCGTGTTTGAAGAGCTCCCTAACAGTGTGTGACAGTCTCAAACTTAGTGCCTGCTATCAAGAAGTTCCAGTCAAAAGGCTGAGAGAAGGTGTAGTTCCAGACACAGTAAACGATGCAAAATACTTGTTTAAAGTTTTGGACAGTCTGTTTATGTTATCATGTGAGGAAGGAAACTGCCACTTGGTAGATGCAATCAGTATTTTCCTTGGCAAGCTTGAAGGCAACATTCATGCAGAAAAGAAAGAGAGTGTCAAGTTTGTGAAGCAACATCTGCTAACACTTGCTAAAGGGCGTGTCCAGTACAGTTCTCAGCTAATGGTACTCTCATGTATTTTGTACAACATATCAGCACATACGTATAAGTTCTTAAGAAAGGTAAGCGGACTGACTTTGCCTCACCCGAGCATAATACAAAATGTGTACTCATCTTACCAGCTAGCCCCACAGGCAGAGTCTTTAGGGAGCAGTTTTCTACAATATGTCGCACACAGATTTAAGCAGCTGCAGCCTCATGAGACTTGTGTTAGGTTGGTGTTGGATGAAATCCACATCAGGCCTTTCCATGACTATAAAGGAGGGAGCATATGTGGTGCTGCTGCAAATTCCAGTGACGAAGCAACATCAGCTCACGTTTCTATGATTCAAAGCCTGCTGACGTCATTTCGAGAGGTAACGTATATTCTTCCAGTGAAAACATTGACTGGTGATGATGTTCATATCATACTAAAGAAGGTTATTTTGCGTCTGGAGGAAATTGGTTTTAAGGTTGTGGTAGTTGTCTGCGACAATAATTCGTTGAACAGAAAAGCAGTGATGTTTAGTGAACCACGCAAACTTCGAATTCTGTATCCCCACCCTGCGGACCCATGCCGGCCGCCATTTTATGTTGTTGACGTAGTGCACTTACTGAAATGTGTAAGGAATAACTGGATTAACAAAATAATACCGGCACCAACTTCTTCTACCCACACTTTGACCTCTCTAACAACAGCGTACACCCAGCAGCATTAGGAGTGCCTCATTCAAGGACTTGCGAGAGGTATACAGACTAGAATCATCCCAGCTTTTGAAGTGTGGGTATGAGTTAACGTCCGAGGCACCAAATCCCAGCAACTTGGAGCGTCAGAGTGTTAAACTCAGATGTATTTAGCCCACATGTTGCTGAAGCCCTTGTAGCCCACCGTGAGACAACTTCCCTGTATCATGCGGAAGAAACATCCGACTTTCTTAAAATCATCATACGCTGGTGGAGCATCGTAAATGTGAAGACACCGGACAAGGGCGTACACCATCGTAATGTCTTTGAGGAGCCAATATCGTGCTTGACAGATGACCCTAATTGTGCGTTCCTAGATTCCTTCATCACGTGGCTTGATGTATGGGAGTTCTACAGACATGATACTGGTGGCCTCACTAAAGAGACACTGAATGCGCTGAGGTTGACGGCACACTCTCTTTTGGAGCTTTCAAAGTACTGCATCAAAGAACTAGGCCACAAGTATGTACTACTTGGAAAGATACAAACAGACTGCCTAGAAAGCCGCTTTGGCTAGCACCGTCAGATGGCAGGAGGAAACTACCACATATCAATTAGGAAAATTTACGAGACAGAGGGGAGGATACGTTTGCAGAACACTCTGCCAATAATGAGTTCGGAGGACCTGAAAGGCATCAAAGACACAAGCCCTCTCAGTGGCGCTTACAACAACTTTTGCATCACTGTCAGAGATGCCGACCTTGCAGCACTAAGTGCACATATGCCTGTCATAGCATACGTTGGTGGTTATTGCGCCCATGCAGTAATGAAGGTGCTTAAATGTGAAAGCTGCCAAGAAAGCCTATAGTTGTCGATAAAGAGGAGGCTGAGCTGGAAAGCGACCCACATTCCTTAATTACTCGATTGGACACAGGTGGCTTGAAACTGCCGTCGCCGTTTGTTGTTACCGTGGTAATGCATACTGAAGTTGTCATCAAAAAGCTCACAGAGAAAAACCACTTTTCTAAATTTTTACAGGCACAGAACCAAAAGAAACTTTTTGGGCACCTCACTTTACAGTCCCTGCCCCAGTTTCAAGAACTGACAGAATGTGCAAATGGCCACACGTGTGAGCTCCTAGTTACACTAATTGCAAACTGTGCCACGAATGTGTTACTAAATAATTTATGTAAGCTTAGAAATGATATTCAGCGTGCTGAAAAAGAGGAATGCTGGAAGAAAAGGAACGCACGTATTTTTGTGGACAAACAGTCTTAAATGCTTTTAGACATGCGGATACACATCAATTTTCTGCTGTATGTTCAGTCGAAGTGATATCGTAATGACTAAGATGAACTGTAACTGAACATTGGAGGTCAAACATCACCAACCTGCTGTATATAAAGTTGCAATGGCTGTAAGCGAGACTAACTGCAAATAAACATTTGTTCGGTGACCTTGTTGTCTACGTTCGGGTGTTTGATGAAAGGTAGAGTGGCGTGTCGAATATTTGTAATTGTGGTGCAGCCTTCAATACCTGCCGCACATATATTGTCCGCATAATAAGGAAAATAAAGTAATAACGGTGCTGAAGTGATTCAAAATTATCTGGTCAACGGCTGCAGTTCACAAATAACCATTGTATTAGCCCTGTTGCATAGCCAGCACTAATTTATGTAATCAAAAACGGCGCTTTCATTTTTGGGTCACTGACTCGAAGAGCGCCACAAAAAAAAAAAAAAAAACACCGAGGTCAGCATGAGCACAATATAAAAAACGTTTTTCATGCGCCTATTTCGTCGACCGCAAGAATCGCCCTATTTGTGGGTCACATTTGACAACGAAGAACAATACAGAAGAGTGTGAACGCGCCCGAAAATGATGCACTGAGTTCAGATGACGCAGAAAAAGGCCGGATGCCAAATCGCTTCGCTGGCTGATTGTGCGATGTTCCTTGCTGAAAACACAAACCAACTGACATCCACAAATGCAAGGGGCTTTAATTCGTCGTTGACAAAGCCCACGTGATCACGCCTGACCACAAAAGCTCAGCGCAACATACCAACGGCGCCACGGCCGAGTACAGCAGCGCACGGCCGGAGAGCCATCTGCCTCCGCGTCGTGACGTAGCCGCCGTCGTGGCACGTGACGCGCAAGCCTGGAAGCTTTAGGAGGCGTTGGCTTAGGGCGCGCCCCTACACCCTTTATCTACGTAAAGGGCGTCATGAGCATTAGCACTCACCTTCAGAACGCTGATGTCATTTACAACGAAAAGATGCCTGTGCTGCTGCCGTGCAACCACCCGGTCACCCGACTCGTCATTTCGCAAGCGCACAAAACTGCTCCATGGCGGTGTCGCTGACACCTTAAATGAACTTTGCACCCGGTTCTGGGTGCCCAGAGTGTCACAAGCAGGGAAGAGAGTGCTTCGAAAATGTGTGATTTGGCTGCGAGTGCACCGGCAGCCCCTCTCCCAATGATCGTGTGTGCAATTCGCACCCTTTTGAGGTCACAGGAGTTGACTTTGCAGGGCCAGTTTTAGTGAAAGACTGCAGGTGGAGTTAAAGTGTACATAGTACACAGTTACAGCAATTCACGTTGAGCACATGGTTGGACTTACTACAAACGCTTTCCTCATGGTTTTCAAAGATTTTGTGTAAGACGTGGAACACCGCGAATAGTATACTCAGACAACGCTACTACATTTAAGAAAGCTGCACGCGAGCTAGCTTCCATGCACCAGTTGAGGAAAGAGGAAGTAAGGCCAGTATTGCTCTACCCACGGCATAACTTGGAAATTTATTGCAGAGAGAGCTCCTTGGTGGTGTGGTTTTTGGGAGCGGTTAGTTAGGATTGTGAGGATGTGCCTTCGCAAGTCATTGGGAAAGGTCTCTGTTGACTTGCAGCAGTTGAGCACATTGCTTACTCAAAGAGAAGCCGTTGTGAATTCCAGACCGATAACTTTGATTTACTCTTATCCTGAAGAGCCAGACATTCTAACCCCGTCTCATTTTGTTAGGCAGCCGTCTCCTGTCTAATCCTAAAATGTCGGAGGAGCGGGGAGAAAGAAAGGCTCAGCTGTTCAGTTTGTGGGTCCACATGCAGCTAACAATGGAACGGCTGTGGAAGCGACGGCTTCGCGAATATCTACTGACACTTCGAAGCATTCAATTGAGGAAAGCATCAAAAGCTTATAGGATCAGTAAAGGTGCTGTCGTTATTATTCACGAAGACAAAGCTCCCAGAATGTTCTGGAAGACTGGTGTAGTAAGTGACTGCATCCAAAGTAAAGGTGGTAACGTCCGTGCATGTAAAGTTAAAATACCCAGTGGTTCACAGATGATGCGACCTTTGAAGAAATTGTACCCTTTAGAACTCGCCACATCAGGCCCCGCAGTATTTTAAATATTAGAGGAAGAGGGCGACGACGGCGACTAGCACGCACTGCGCAAGTGGCTCGCTCTGGATCATGCGCTTCTGGACTGATTCGAACGGCCAGAATGGACGCGTTCTTACTGACTATATTATTATGGTGCGGGCAGAGGCTTTTATTTTTATTAATTTATGCCTCACAATAACAAATGTCCTTCGGACAATAAAATTCCCCTTTCCCGCCCTTCTACTGTGAGGACTACTTTGTTTTACACTCCCACTGCCTTAGAAAGTGTTGTTTTGTAAATTTATCTGTGTTCGCTTTTGGGGGTCTTCTGGCGCATATGAGTGTGATGTGTGACAATGTAGGCGTCGCCTTCATTTAATCATACAGCAAGGTATGCTTTTCCCCGAGGTATTTCGTGGCCTTGTATTGACACTGTCTGTTGACTGTTTTCATTGAATACCATGAGATCTGATTTTTAACGCTAAATTTCAATCCTAAATTGTCCCCTTTCTGTCCACAGAGATTAGCCACACATTGCGACCTGGACTGTTAGCCTGGATTAATGATGACGATGATTTGTTGGCATCACTTTTGAAACGGGGCGGTGACAGTCACCTAGCCTGCTTTAGCTAATGAGGTACGCTATACATGCGTTTCATTCTAGCATTTTTGTGTACTTCTCCTTAATCTACTTTCTATTCCTCAAAACTTCTCTATCTACCTTGTAACGCTTGCCTGTGAAGGATACGGTCATACCAATCTCTTCCCTGCTTTTTTCCCACAAATACTCTGAACGTCTTTTGTTTATCTCGACTATTTAACTGCTTATCTGGACTCTCTGACGCTGGGTGTTCGGCTTCTAGCCGAAAACCCAGCGTAAAAGCTATACGACGACAGGTGGTAGCGCTTCCTCGAAGCTGCCGACGCGCGTCTTACGCGGGAGTTATTTACGTATTGTCCAGCTGCCGCGAGCAACTTTTTCCGCAAACCTGTCTTCATAGCCTCGCCAGTTTGTGAGCAGCTGTTCAACTACAAAATGAACACAAACAAGCAGTCTATAAATAAGTAAAGGGACGTATCCAATGTGTTTCTTGTTTCCTATAGAACAAGTATTATTTTTACTTCGTCTAGGCTAGCGTCAGCACATCTTGGCAGTCGTTTTCATTTGCTATTAAAATTGAGAGCGTTTCCTTGTGGTTGTGAAATCGCTCAGTTCAGGTGCTTCATGTTACAATTTTGGTTACTCAGTGAGACTAATTTTGCTGTGCAGCACGAAGTCTGAGGCTCAGGAACGCATCGTGTCCTTCGTTAATTTGACTACGTTCACATTCCAAGACGTGTTTCAATAGGCCGGGAACATCAAAGAATTAGCTATCAACGATAATCGACCTCCATTTTTTATTTAAAGAACAACTCCAGCAATTTTTTATCTTGTCAGACTAATCGCAAATTTAAGATTCCGAGGTTCTCTTGTCACGCGTCTGAAAGCAGGATTTATCACAAAATTCCAAAATAATTTTACATAGGATAGCGCAAATTGTATATACTAAACTGAAATTTCGCCGAGCAGTCGATCCAACCCATTCAGGTGACATAATTCGTGGCACCCAAGCGTGGCAGGTGCGGAAGGCTTGCGGTCCCGTCAGCGCGGATAACGAAAGCGGCGAAGCACAGATGCTGCGCTGATAGTTGACCGCGCAAGACCATGGCCGGACCATTAGCGCAGTACCTTATGGTGCACCAGCTCTTGGGAACTGTCAAACAGTGACAGTTGCAATTTGCACGAATTCAACGGTAATTAATCGCCGTTCGCATTCGATCCGCCATCTCAAGAGCCAGCACCCAGCGCAGTACATCGCAATGCAATATGAAGTCCAGCACTTAAGCACTGCCTTAAGCACTGACTAGATGCGTGCTGCTTGCTATTGAAAATTGCCCATCTAGTGAAAAGGCGGCGTCTGTAGCCGCTAAACGATGCCTAAATTCCTATTGGCTGCGACACAATGTCAAGTGCGCGCCTCGACGGAGCAGAGCGGGCGAAAGGCAACACCTACTGCCCCGCTGGCGCGCCAGGTGTCGCGTAAGGGGAGAGGGCATCGCCGCGACACGTGACTCTCACTCTTGGAAGCATGTGTTATCCGCATGTTCCTTGTCCGCGCAAGCTCTCGCCTGCGCTCTAACTTCGCCTCGCTAATCGCTATAAAGAAATTAATGTACAAAGAAACAGAATCAATTGCAAAGGAAGAACGTTGGAAGCAGTGAATTTTGCACCTACGACCCCACGCTTAGAAGCCGAGTGTCTTACGCACTGGGCTAAACTAGCACCTCTTAGATAGCAGGCCTGTCTACTCTGCTTTATGACATCATGCTACTTGGATCGAAATTTTTATTGCGTGACCAAAACGATTACGTCAAAATCATCACGGCTTACTCCATTACATTATATGGCAGTCGGGCAAGGTACCATTATGTCACGGATCTAAGTGCACCGGCTTGTACTATCTAGCAGGCGTTGGTCAAGCGTGTCAACGCGCTCGCTTGCCCACGTGGAGTTCGTAACTCGCAAGGCCTATCAGCGGCGGTTATTTGGGCATTATTGCTTTCGCATTCACAACTCGCAAGAAGTGCCTTAGATGTCCTCAGATTTTTTGTTTAAATGTTTTACTCCTTCTCAAGAAAGCGCTTCCCATACTCACTGTAAGACGCCTTGTTGCTCTATTTTCCGCAACTATAGAGCACACAATTTCCCCCGAAGAACGCCGCTGACAATCCGAAACTCCGACCGGTGCGCTTGTTTACATCGGCAAGTGCAGCGAATGCTCATCGTTTGCTTTAATTGTTATGCAAGCCACGCCTTAGTCTCATAGAATAATCTCAGAAAACAGCAAAAGACGCACATTTTGCGCAAGCACGGGCGCATCAATCTGGTTCGCGCGGTGTATAAGCGACCGGCGACGTCCAGAACAGCCAGGGGGAAAACAATGTAATATGCGCAATTGCTGTTATACTCCCACTTCCATTAGTCGTGCTCTCCTAATGCACACAATTCAGTAATTCAATAAAGTAGAGATAGAAAAATATTTCGCGCGTATGATCGCTCATTTAGAAAAGGCATATTATTCTCCACGAAACGCCGATACCAGTGTTGACACCGCGTGCAGTAGAACGGGCCAGTTATTTGTACTGCTGTAGAAAAGGGGCCACCACTTGTAGCCTTTTGTGATAAGAACCAAACAGTGAATCGCGGAAGTTATATGATGAGCCAGAATAATTGACAGTCGCGTTGACATACGCCATAGAGGGTGAAGGCAAAAGCCTGCACGTTCAAGAGACATTCATTAAATTACTTGACATTCTCCTTTGAATGCGTTGTTAGTTCTTATTACTTGTTTTTTTACCAAAGCTCGCGCGTTTGAGTGCCCTAATTGACGCTACCTTAATTAACACATCCCTAATTAACACTAACGGTTGTGGATTCGACTCCCAACAAACGTCGAGGGTGCGACTCCCACCAAAGGTCGTGGGTTCGAGTATCTTAATTAACTCTATGATAATTAACTGTGCCTCATTTAAATTCACCTTAACGCCAAAGGTTGTGGGTCCGACTTTCACATAAGCTGGAGGGTTCGATTCCCACCGAACGTCGTGGGTTGGAGTGCCTGAATTAACTCTATCTTAATAAACACGATGCCGACGGTAATCCTCGCACCATCAAAATTGTTGCTTGAGCGTTGCGTTGCTTACGTGACCCGCACATCATCAGAATTGTCGCGTTAGCGTTCGCATATATAGGTAAGACAAAATGCCGGGTAGGTGTATTAAGCGAATTACTACACCGGGGAGTCGTCATCGTGTACGACTTCGCTTCGACGACACGGTTCTGGCTAGCTCAATGCCGTTGAAGGTCGACTGAATGGTGAGACATATAAGGCTCTCGCCATAATAACAATAGTTACAAATACACTCAGATACGTACGCACGTTTACTTTAAAGAATCGCCGTAAATTGCGACAGGCAGCCTTCGGGAAGGGCAACGTGCCGGTATCGATAGAGCGCCATGTCGCCGCTTCTTGCTATTTGTGTGTGCACAGCAAGAAATGAAGAATAGTTTATTTTAGAGGCGTATGAGCAAAAAACTGAACGATAAAAGCATTTTTCTTCATTCCATCGGATTAACCTCCTAAGACCCTTGTACAATATATTGCACCTACATTTTTTTCATTGTTAACTTCGAAGCGACTACTCAAACTATTCATTATGGATATGATGTCTGGTGCCCTTAAAACTGTACAGAAGTGGTTTACTCGTATTCTTGCCATCCTCATTCAAGAAAATTGAAACTAAATTGATCTGAACCTCTGGTTTGTCACAGACGGTGGAAGAAAACCTTGAGAGCGCTTCAAATGCTGTGAGATTGCGTGAAAATCTAGGATGCAGCAGCAACTTATAATACGGGTAGTTCCGTCTTCATCTCTACGTTTAGGCAACAATTTGCAGTTTTTACCATGGAGCAGATAAGGAGATGGCTACTTCTTGCACGTACAATGAGGTGCAGCTTCTGGCATGTAACCATGGTGTTAGTATTTAAATTAAGAAAATAAATTGTGCACGTTCGTAACATACCAGTAAACAAAACAAAAAGAACACTTTGGAGAGACATTATGTCCCATAATTGTATTCGGGACCCAGAAGGTTAATTACGCTTCACGTCACATCCGCAGGTAGTAGGCGCACGAAATCGGGGTCTGTAATAGGCCTAACATCGGCTGCACGCAATCGATATCAACTCAAAGTGTGTGTGCGGCTGGCGAGGGCTGAAGATTTGGCCGCCATCGACGCAACACAACTTTAAACCCATTACTTGCCCGTCCACACATAACGTAACATCTTGCGGTGGCAACCTTTCACGTTAAACATTATTATCGCTCATGATCGTCTACTCCTCGACGCTATCGACTGCCAATAATTTCCAGGATGCTCCTCATATGCCACCACTTACGCCATAACACAATGTGACGAGTAGCTGAGGAGGAGGCAAGCCGGGTTGTCCGAGGCAATTATTGAAAATCGTTTGTCAAAAACATGCGCAACTCTGAAGCTGGCCCAGAAAAATCGCTGGAGTTGCCCTTAAAAAGGCGACGCTATTGACCGCCACATGAAAACTTAGTCATGTATAGCTTTATCGTGATATAAGCATTATCTGAAAATAACGGCCATTCTTATCGGAAAACTTAATTCCTGGTGGCTTATCATAGATTCTAGCGCCAAGTGTTGTGCCTGCCGTTACCAAACAGACGCTGACCTTCTGCATGACATAAGTAACCACCAGTACTGCAATAGATCGTTGGAATTTGCGGCCACAAGCAACATGCGATAAGTTGTGCCTTTTCCGTTGTTTGAGTGAAACTGAGGCGCCCTGCATGCGCTCGGAACATCACGCAGGGCGCGCAGGACCTATGACCGCAGTGTCGAGAGCACCACGAGAACGGAGTCTTCATGTACTGGTGAGAAATTCTTCTTTACGAAGATATCAGCTTGCAGCGAAAACAATTATTATCCACGTTTAAATGGCGCAGAGAGCACGTCTATCTTGACTCCTAAGTATTCCACAAGGCTTCGTGCCTCCGGGTCTGCACGATGTTCCTCGGCGAAGTCATCGGCGCTTATCGTTTCCATAAAGGTGGCATGGTCCTTATACTTATGCGTAGGCAGTTGGAAAGGAGCGGGCGATAGGCATTCGGCATCAGAGTGTTTCCGTAGCGACATATATATAGACCACGGTGATATCGAATTCCTGGAGTCTGAGACTTCATCGGTGTAGGTGACCTAAATGGCGGTTTAAATTGCTGTTAATATAAGGCATGATGGTGTTTGGTTTTCGGCCCAACTTGTCAACGCAAGACGTGCTTCTGCAGCTCAAAGAGGAAGTACTGACTGCAGCAACGCCGTGCTGCTCAAAAGCAATTCTCGCACTAGACCTAAAGGGAGCCTTTGACAACGTGGGGCACGAAGCCATACTATCCAATCTCAGTGACACGAATTGCGGCCGACGAACGTACAGCTACGTGAGGGCTTTTCTCACTGATCGCACAGCCACAATAGGGCTGGGAAATGTGAGGTCACAGCGAATAGACACACCTAACAGAGGAACGCCACAAGGAGCAGTGCTGTCACCGACACTTTTCAATGTGGCCATGATGAAACTCCCAGCCCAACTCGAGAAAATACCGGGGATCAGACATGCCTTGTATGCAGACGACATCTCAATAGGGACGGTCGGAGGGTCCATAGGAGAACGACAAGAGGTATTACAGGAGGCAGTAGACGTCGTAGCAAGCTATGCGGAGGCATGCAGACTGCAATGCGCGCCGGAGAAGTCGGAGCTCCTCATAATCGAGAAGCGCTCACGAGGACGATCAACAGCCCCGGCACCAACCATCCACCTGCGAATAGGTCCTAGAGAGATTACCAAGGTAGACAGACTTCGGATCCTCGGCTTACACATACAAAAGGACGGAGGCGGAGGATACGCCATACAGAAGCTACAACACATCACCACGCAGATCTTGCGCATGATTCAACGAATTACCAGCAGGAAGAGGGAACTCAAGGAACAGGACCTTATCCGATTAGTGCAGGCTCTGATTGTGAGCCGCATTGCGTATTTGGCACCATATTTAAATTTAAGGAACGCGGAAGTGGAGGTACTCGACCGGCTGATACGCAAGGCGTATAAGCAAGCACTCGGACTCCCACCCGGAACGGCTACTGTTTGCCTCGAGGAGACAGGGGTGTACAACAACGCACGGGAAATCATAGAGGCCCACCTGGTAAGCCAGAAGGAAAGACTATATTACGCACAATAGCGGGACGCTGCGTCTTGGAACGTCTTGGATATTCCGTACGGAAGACCAGCGCACTGACCAAATTCCCAACACGAATACAAGAAACTATGCACGTCTCACCGATTCCCAGGAACATGCACCCAAACTTCCACATCGGACGAGACAAGCCCGAGCGCAGGCGCTCGCGAGAAAGTATGGAAACCACCCCAATGCCTTGTACGTAGACGCGGCTAGCACCGCAAGAAGCACCGCATTCGTCACCAGCGTAGTCGACAATCACGGGACCGAAATAAATGCATCGTCGGTTTCCAGAGTGAGCGCTGCGGAGGCAGAGGAACTAGCGATAGCGTTAGCCATCACGACGAGACCGCAGTGGGATTGCGTCATAGTTCTGACGGACTTTCAGACGGCATGCAGAAATTACTCCAGGGCCAAAATTTCCAGGGCTGCACATCGCATTCTAAATGGAGCGCACCAGCTGCCACCATACATACAAATCGTCGTGTGGACTCCGGGGCATGAGTCCTTACGCGGCAATCAGCAGGCACATGCCTACGCCCGAGCACATGCACACCGGGAGCCGCGAGATGACCGCGCCGAGCAGTTCCAACCAGAGCCCATACCAGGGGCGTAGCCAGAAATTTTTTTCGGGGGGGGGGTTCACCTGCCCGACCGGGGGGGGGGGGGGGGCGGGGGGCAGGCGTCTGCTTTCCTCTACGTGGCGTGATCGATAATAATATCGGTAGTTTAAGCAAACTCTCTACTGTATATCACAGACATGGGACCCCCCTTGCGTGTGCGTGTGAAGAATTAAGTAAAAAGTAAAGCAAGCTCAGTAAAATACAGTAAGCACGACAGGTACAGTGGGCGTTCGTAGCAACGGTCTCTCATCGCGCCACTGAATGGACCAGTCTTCGAAAACGCATCATTGAGACGACCCGCCCGATCGGAGAAGCCATCATTAATTGTTAATCTTCGTTAAGCGTAGGTGGCGTCGTCCTCGTCGGGGCGAAGTGCGTTTCACAAGTCAAGGTCGGCTATACACGTGAAAATGCACGCGTGACCAGGCTATACATATACTCCCATAGCAATAACTTATTCGCTGCGTCTTTGCGCTAGAAAACTTAAGTACGCGCAAAAACGGGGAAGGCTTTTTTTTTTCGAAGCTTTCGTCGCCCTGCTCCCTCATACGAGAAGGTTGCATTTCCTGCGGCAAGTGCATGGGCCGCTGTGTCTTCCGCTGTGTGCGAGTGTGCAGCGGTCATTTGCCTTTACGTCAACAGATTCAGAATTGTACAGAATATTTCACCGCACAGCATAGATATGGCATGTGTACGCATTTTAAGTAGTGCGTGCAACTGATTTCTGCTTCACTTACGCCGGTGCAAACAGGAAGCGGCCTTGTACCTCACAGGATCTCGACTGATTGGTGTACTAGTGATTAGAGCACTGCACGGGCTCGAGCTTACCCGAAAGCCCGGGCCCGGCCCGTGGGCCGGGCCGGGTAGAACAGTTTTTTCACGGGCTCGGGCCGGGCTCGGGCACGGCGTGTGCTTTTTGACGCGGGTCCGGGCCGGGATCGGGCTTTCTGGTGGTGTGCATGTAACGTGCAGCGAGTTATTCTCGGGCGTCTCAACTCTGAAAAACATTATTTTTCGGTCTCGGGCCGGGTTCGGGCCGGTTTCGAGTCGGGCTCAGGCTGGGCTCAGGCCTAAGGTAAAGGGGTGGCGGGCCGGGCCGGGCGGGTAACGTAGATTATTTCCGGTCCCGGGCCGGGCCCGGGTCTCGCCATAAAAGTTTTGATCGGGCTCGGGCGGGCCGCCCAACGTAAAACGGGCCCGGGCCGGGCCCGCGCTGAAAAAATCGGCCCGTGCAGTGCTCTACTAGTGATGCAGGAATGAACTCCGGTCTTGTTCAGTGTATAGTGCACATAATCAATTTCTCAGGACGCGTGAACTCCGACGAGAACTGTCAGCGCCTGCAACAAGAGTTACTTACGCTGTACTGCGCACAGCAGTAATCCATGCTTGTCGGCTGCCTGTTTCGTTCATTCTGTTGCGAGTCGGTGGAATTTCACTGCTGGCATCAACCCTTTCGTGTGTACATTGCTGGTTTGGGATTCCACAACCAACAGCAACTACCAGCCTTGCGCAATTGCTGGTTTGGGATTCAACAACACAACAGTAACAGCCAGCCTTCCGTAGGGGCGCAATCGCATACAAGAGACGTTTCGCGCGCAGACTGGCTACGTTCACACTTGGGAAGCGGCAAGCGGGCGGAAAGGCCAAGCGGCCGGAAAATCTTTTCCGCGCATGTCCAAGTTGTTCACACTTGTTTTGCTACCGCCGCTGCCGCTTTCGTCCACACATCTAGTCTGCGTAGTTTGTCGCTCATTATCGCATTATTTCGAGCGGTATGTTCATTCATGACCCACCGTCATCAAAAGTGATCATTTTGTGCAACTTCGCGTGTCATTTGCGACCTTTGGTAAATTCCTCGTTGGCGTTCCGTGATTCTCCTCACACGGGCGCGGTAGCGCTGAGTCACAGGTTGGTGCCTAGGCGTGATTATATTTCTTTAATAGCTTTTATTTACAAGTTGTAATAACATTTCATCATTTCGTATTATTGTCGGCGCCTCTAGGACACCAAAGCGGCAACGGGAACACCACAGCTAAAACACGGGTGGCCCTTGTTGGGGCTCGCCGAAGCCTGCGCGTCCTACGTGAGACCTACGTCCCAATCTATCGTCGCGAGCGAAAAGCACCCCGCGACTTCTGAAAAATATACCGTGCACGGGCACGAATTATGGAGCGCCAACGAGGAATCTGCCAACTATTGTCTGCCATGGAAGTGGAAGAAGAAATGGCTTTTATACTTCTACCTACTTGTTTTCTAGAAATGGACAATGAATAAACGGAAGACGCGGACACCTTGGAAACGGTGGTGGTGGGTTCGCCTGGCTTTGCAAAAGCGTGAGATGTTGGGTCACGCCAAGGCTTCGTTGCCGCACCTCCGGTCGCGCGACATACTATCGCGAGTATTGCTGACAGTACGTTTTAGTACCACTCTTGTCGTAGAGCAAGGGGTGGTTCTTGACCGCGTCGATCAGCATTGCAGCCTACACTTTTGGTGCCATGTTCAATTTTACGACCGGTTGTTTACATATGCTAGTGCAGCTTCCGGTCGAGCAGAAGGACTTTCCGCCGCGTTTGGCTCACCGCTTGTTTTTCTGCCTGTTTTGTCGCCTATAGCGGGTGGAGTTTTGCAAGATTTTGCCGCTTCCGACAGCTCCGAGACCAAGTGTGAACGTAGCCTAAGATCCTGCGCGAGCGCGGCCTAACCGGCACCTGAAGGGAAGCGGCGGGAATTTATACGGAAATTTCGACCACCTGGGGTCTTTAACGTGCACCTAAATTTAAGTAAACGGGCCTCGAGCATTTTCGCCTTCATCTAAAATGTGGCTGCCGCATTTGTTGCTTCAGAATGCGGCCGCCACATTCTCGCCCAAATCCTCTGAGAGCGTCAAAGCATTGACAAACACCGCGACAGTTTTTTTCCATATGCAGAAATGATTCGCTGTAAATTACCAACCCAAACGGAAGCGCCCAGGAATGAAATTGTGATATAGTAGCACCGGTTCCTTGAATTATGTCAGCGCGAAGCGACGTGAACAAAGGATGGGTAAGTGGGGCGGGGGGAGGGTGCGGAAAAAAATTTCGGGGGGGGGAGTTTGAACCCCCCCAACCCCCCCCCCCCCCCCCCCCCCCCTGGCTACGCCCCGTGTGTTCTATAGAATGTGCACCACTCTTTGTGTCACGCATTAAATTGGACTACAGACGCGATTTTTTCGCTATAAAATAAGCGGAAGCAATCAAGTAAGCTCAGACACAGGAAGGTGCGTCTTGCGCCGAGCGATAACATTGCAACAGAGATTGGCAGGTGAAACGCATTCACTAAAAAACAAGCAATTTATACTCGTCTCAATACGCTCGTTTCGCGACAAAAAATAGGGTTCCTGACAAGCACTTACTTTCTATGTGAAATGCATGTCGGTCATGTTTTCAACAGAAGATCTTCATTTGCGAAAGCCTGTCAGCATTTCAGGGTCGGTATTTTGTAGCGATGAACTATGACTTATTCTATACTAGTCTTATCATCCACCGCTCACGACCGGCTGATCCCGTTGATAACGCGAGCGGACCGTCGCTCTGACCACTGACAAAGCGCGATAAGCGCGAAAATGCATTAGCACTGGAAAGGCATCACTGCAAAATACCGGCCCTGGATAGAGGTCACACTTCTCAAGAAAATTCCAACCTCGTCAACAGCATTCTTTCCTTGATCGTATCCACGCATCTTGATAGGGCAATTGCTTTGTTGGATGATGTGGCATGAAATGACTTGCCAGGCTTCGGAAGCGCCACCATGAAACTGGTTTTCCACTTTCCCGATACGGTAGGCTAGCCGCACGACGCCTTAGAGAGACAGGTAGAAAGGTCTAATGCCGACTTCGCCCATCTGTGGTTCCTGTATATCGCAGGGAATCAGGCGCGTAGTCAGGGGGGGGGGGGCTGATGGGGCTTCAGCCCCTCCCTAGAAATTTTTTCATGCCGGCATGCACCGCCGACCAAAACTACCACCGACGCCGGGAATCATTCTGCATTCTGTCTACAATGTCTTTTTCGCGCTCGAAAGACATTTCGGCACTAACTCGGGCTGGATTTCGTGGCACCTGGGGTGGATTTCGTGGCACCTGGGGTCACGTAACACAAGGAGCCCCATCCGAGCACAAACTGTCAAGGGCTTTTAGATAGCGAGCGGGCGCGTTGCGGCATGTCGAAGCGGCCGCGGAATCTACGGAGCGCATGGATTTCAATCCCGAAACTTTATGGGTATAAAGTTCTCATAGACTTTTGACGCGAAAAGTGCAATGACATTTCCAAAGGCGTGCTTCAAAAGATTTTAAATTCTGGAACTTTATGGGGTTAATGCTGTTATAAACTTGTACCAACATGCGTGCACTGGAGCCCTCGTGTCCAAGCCGTTCCAGAAATGAAAGCACGTGCTCGCAATCTTCCACACACACGAAAATACTAAATATTACCATGACTGTGAGCTAGCAGCTGATAATTTTCTCCAAACATTTTCAGGAAGCGCGCCCAATGTGATCGATCAGCTGGACCAGGGCAGGCAAAGTAAAATATGAGAAAGCAGGAGAACGTAAATGGCCTATTATTGAAGAAATTATTTTTGCGCGCTACAAGGTCTGGCTCTCCGTGGCCACAGGGACAGTAGCCCTAAGGATTTAAGCATAGCCCCCGCTGAAAGTACAGCTATTTTCAGAGCGCTTCTTCGCATGCGAGCTGATTGTGGAGATACATATCTGAAAAACCATTTGGAAAGTTGCCCCAGTAATGCCTCGTATTTAAGCCCAGATTCACAAAACGAAATTATAGAAATTTGTGGCGAAATTATCAAAGAAAGCCTAGTTGCAAAAGCAGGCTGCTTCTCCATACTTCCTGACGAAATGACGGACATCACTGGAATCGAACAGCCTACTGTTTGTGCAAGGTACCTAAACAATGATGCCAGCGGCATCGAGGGAGTATTTTAGGTTTTAGCACCGGAATAGATGCCCTCTCTCTTTGCGACTGCAGGTTCTATGTAAATGTGTACAAACTGTTCCAGATTCTAGTCACCCTTCCAGTGACCACTGCCAGCGCAGAGAGAATATTTTTAACAATAGTTTACTAAAAAACTACTTGCGCTCTACAATGTCTGTGGAACGCATGGTTAGACTGGTGCTTCTATACACCCACAGAGACGTCGGCATCAACGTGTCCGAAGTCATTGACCGCTTTGCTCAACTTCCCCGCCATGAGAAGCTTGTCCTTTAGATAGCGAAGCAGCAAAAATCAATGCAAGTAAAAAGCTCTGTTCCTTCAGGTCCATAAGCTGGTAATTATTAAAACGTATGAATGTTCGTAAGCTTTTAAAACCGCAGAAATCTTAGCCGTTTATTCTAGCAGTTAGCATCATGATCAACATTATCATGCGAATACGAAAATTACGAGAACATTTATAACCAATTTTGACCAACCTTGCTCATTGAAAGCCCGGCCCACGCGGCGTTTGCCAAAAACAATCTCGGATATTGGGTAGTTCAACTTCCCGCATCATCTGTACATTTCGTTTGTCCTTTTCTTTCCTTTTTAGCTACCTTCTCTTATTTCTTTTTTGAAACGAAGCAAAACCCTCCTTTAATTTTGGGTGCAGAATAATTGTTCCCGCTGTGCAGGCAGTTAAATTACACATTCTCGTACTGATTTCTGCATTATTCCTCTTTTATTCTACCTGTATGGTGCTGTCGCGACCGCTGCATGGCCCGAGTATATATCACGATTTCGGCGATCATAGTTTTCTTCTTGCCTAGATCATCTGTCTTTCTGTGCGCAAACTTTACTATCTCTGACTCCGCAACGTCTTTATTTGTCTTGTTTGACGCATAATATACAGTGACGTTTGCTTAAATACATAGATTTATTGGAGATTTAGACGTATACAACATTTAAATATCTTGTTGCGAGGTGTTGTGTATACGAGCAGTGAACTTTGTTCCTAGCTACTCTTTTTTGCCCTTTAGCGAGTTGTATCTTCGCATTTGTATATTCCATTCTATCTTCGCATTTCTAATGTATATTTTGCAGAACTCTTACTTTTATGTGACTGCCTCAGATACGAAGATGAGATGATTGCCCTTCGGACGGCTTTGGGGCACTTAGACGACAGGCCTTTTACGGAGGAAAATATCTTGGGCGCGTGGCCTCGTGCGTCTGCTATGTGCAGGGCTACAAACGCGCTGCTGCGTTTTTTGAAGTGCACAAGCCTGTATGACCGCCTGTGACGAAACTCAGCGATGAACGCTTAACTGTAAATTTGCAACGTGTGAATTTCTCTCTTCCTTCTCTTTCAATCCCTTCTCCCCCTTCCCCAGTGCAGGGTAGCCTACCGCGCTTAGCATAGTTAACCTACCTGCCTTTCCCTTATGACTTCTCTCTCTCCTACTTTTTATTTGTACTCACCGTTGCGAGTATAATCTCCGTGTAATTACAATACACGACCGGTAACAGCTGCTCCTGCGCAATCTATTGCAACGAGGGACAGCGTCATTGAGGTTTTCGTCCTGGCCGTTGCATATGTGCAAAAATGTAAAGAAGGTTCTTGAATGACGAAGATTCATCAAAATATTTGTCCTCAACTTATTCATTTCATGGCCTTTACGTTCTTCATATCAGCTGTATGCACTGCTTTGCTGGTTTCGAACTGACATAGTTCTAAAGTCCGCATGATATTTTCTTTACTTATTAAATAGACAAAAAAACGTGGCCGCATTGATATCAGTTATTCCTGCCAGAAGTTTTGGGACATACGAATATATTCATTCTTGAAAAAATACATATTTTACTTGTCAGTGCGTAGCGTTCGATAATTCGTTTGCAGCATCTAATATACAATGGCATTGGCAATGCAGTTATTATTCATGTATTTGATCCCTCGACAAATTCTATAAGGAGGAGGCCGCGCTGCAATCTGACCCCCCCCCGAACAAAATTTCTGGCTACGCCACTAGCAGGGATATACGGCATGTAGATTTTCATATTCAGCACCAATGGCGGCTCCTGGTGGCAAAGTGTTTCAGTAGTTCGCCGTGTCGTGAAGTGGTGACACAATGACATGTTCTAGACAAAGCGGCGTAGGCTGATTTGAACAATCACTGAATATCGACGTATGATAGACTCGCCAGTCAGAGCACAGAGCCCGCGATGGGGAAACTAGAAGGAACCATTTTAGCTGTACACAGGTTGGTATGTGGTGACTACCATGTGTCTCAATATCATAACGCTATAACGTTGAGGACAGAAGGCTTCTGGCCACAAAGGCAAGGTTTAAGCAGCTACTTTGTTATGGGCCTCGGATAAATGTTGGGGAACCTTCATTAATTATAGGTAAACTTTAGTTAAGTAATAATTTGGCCAGCTCCACGCCCCATCCATTCATTGTAACGCTACCCCGTATTGGCTGGTGGGCTTTAAAGTCTCAAAGTTATGGCCAGGGTGCATTTAAATAAAGGAATTTAGGTGTAGGTGGTCGAATATTTTTTCTCTGGCGGTATACAACCTCCAATGATCGAAAATATGAGCCGATTATGTTTCACAGTAACACAGATGTATTTATTCGAAGCATGATGAGCCACCGAACATCTGCCATACACCATGTCACGGCGTATGCACCACAGAACATTGCTTCTGTATTGGTCCTTCCGTGACGAACATTGTATCTTCATAGTCGAAACAGAAATGTCATGTTGGGCTTGCAGAAAACCATAAAGGAAAATGATATTTGAATATTCGTTGGCGAAAATCCCGAAGACGATTCCGTAAACTGCAGGCGTTTCACGGCATATAACAGATCTACACAAGCGCTCTTCAAAAGAACGGGTGCCGAATTCACACAAAAAAAAAAACGTTCTCACGCTACTACTGCTGGTAGAAGCAGATGTCAGCCAATCGTGGTGTTGGACATATTAGAGCACTGCACGGGCTCGGGCTTACCCGAAAGCCCAGGCCCGGCCCGGCCCGTGGGCTGGGCCGGGCCGGGTAGAGCAGTTTTTTCACGGGCTTGGGCCGGGCTCGGGCTTGCTGCGAGTTATTCTCGGGCTTCTCAACTCTCAAAAACATGTATTTTTCGGTGTCGGGCCGGGTTCGGGCCGGTTTCGAGCTGGGCTCGGGCCGGGCTCGGGCTTAAGGTAAAGGGGTGGCGGGCAGGGCCGGGGTAACGTAGATTACTTCCGGGTCCGGGCCGGGCTCGGGTCTCGCCATAAAAGTTTTGATCGGGCTCGGGCGGGCCGCCACATGTAAAAACGGGCCCGGGCCGGGCCCGAGCCGCAAAAATCGGCCGGTGCAGTGCTCTAGGACATATCATAAGCGAAGTCGGCTGGCCAATGGCAAGCAGCACTTACGAACCAAGAGCTTTGTGAATTCGGCCCCAGCTTTCTAGTGATTGCGCAATGACCAGCTGTTAGTGCAGAGCCGTTAAGAGCAGCTCCAGGGTAACGCTTAATTTGTGATACTGCCAAAACTGACGGCGTGCGTAGGCTTCTATAGAAAGCACATCACGCATGGTATTTATTAGCTGTCGAAGCCTACTCTGAACCTAATCCCCATGAAACTAATTGTGGGCAGGGAAAAACAGTGAACCTGTCATGTGTATGGCTCTTGCGAAAACCTATCCACAGCAAGGAAGGTCATGCAACCTGATAACCATGATGCAGGGTGCCAGTCCCTGGAAACACTCCAGTCGACCTTAAAATGCCGGCAGTAGATGACTGGTCATTGCAAGCGCTTGCTAGTTGTAGCAACGGCTGTGCAGGCAAGATTCGAGGTGCCGCTGGAGCCTTCGGTTTGTGCTATCCACGTGCGCTACTGGCACGCTAGTGCTTCTGCCATGAGTGACGCAATCGTAGGCACACAGATTTAGCTGCCTCTCTGCGGGAAAAATTAACTCTCACTACCTTCCGTACTTTCGGCATTGTTTTATTATCGCTCTCCATTGTTTTGGGACACGGCTTTGATGTTGCATTATGTGATCCATAACAATTTGGGAACTTACGCGCGTCTACGTTGCAGTCATCCAGTTGGTAACTTCCTTCACAACGCTGATAGGTTACGGTGTCTGAACAGCGGAGTTGCTTGAGCCGGCCGGTATTCCGTTAGTCGTCCACAAAAAATGTGGGCCGATCCTGGCGATAGCGCAGAGAGGCACATACCCCTGTGAACTAGCAAAGCTGAGCGTGACTAATGGCGAATTCCATTGGGAGAAGAGGAGCAGGGCGCCGCGCAGTGCGGAGTCGGGTGACAGCGCAGTGAGAGCAGGCACACTCGACCCGCCACTGGAATACGGCGTGCATTCGGAGAGCAGTTGGGAGGGGGACTTGTGAGGAGAAATGTACCATGTGACTAAAGCAATCGACGTCCCACCATTCTCTGCAGGAGAGCGGCAGAACACGCCTGATCGTCTTGTAATCTGTCGGGCTTAACGCTGTCACCGTTTGCGGCCACGTACTACATACTTTTGTGCAGCGCCGACGCACCCCACAACGTTTCCGCCTGCGAAGATCATCTCAAGTTCAGCTCTAGCAGCTTTCGCTGCTGTCACCGTCGAGCGTCTCAAGCACTTCAGCAAGGCGAAGACGCTTTGCTGCCGCTGTCCCCCGCGCATCCGACGAGAAGCAAGGCGGACTAGAAATGCCAGGATCTGTCGCTAAATCGCTGCGAATCTCGCTCGTATCACCGACGTCAAAATCAGCGGTGTCAAAACACAAACCACGCTAGGCTGCCGCCATTGCAGCCGCGCGCGCTGGCTGAAGCAAAATAAAAAGAAATGAGGAGGATATGACGGTTTAAGCCACGTGACTTCCTCCGTACTCCGCTTTTCAAGCGAGAGCAGTCCGGACTGCTCCTAGCTGCTCTCGGCGCAGCGAAACTGCTCTTGTTCTACCACTGGATGACGGCGCTCCCACTCCTGTTCGACCACTGAAACACGTCGCCTGTGGAACGAGCACTTTCAGCGTGCTTTTGAGTGCTCCTGTTCTCCCAATGGAATTCGCCATAAGTCTAGCTAAGCATGGTTGGGACTACTTAAGCATAGTCAATCATCGATAGCCAATCGATAGTCAATAGCTAATCGATAATTGTTCAATTATAAATAAATTCCTGATAATGCTGGGGATGACTTGGTAGTGCTTAGCCTAGCCCAAATAAGTAGCAAGTGCCTTGCGATAGCCAATCGATAGCAAATCAATAGCTAATCAATAATCGATCAGTAATCGATAAATTCCGGGAAATTCTGGGGATGACTTGGTAGTGATTAGCCTAGCCCAAAAGCCAGGACTAGCTAGGTGCCCATCAGCTCCGCTGTCTCTTTAGCATTGCGCCATATAGTAACATACGGATTACAAGAGTGGCCACTCCAGCCTAGAAGCGGCCGAGCTACGCAGCTTCATGCCGCCTGCTAAAGGGCAATACAACACTCCCTGTCTCCAAGGGAACGCGCGTACTAGTTATCTACTGTAGTAACTTTTCTAGTGCACTATACGTCTACTTGTCTATGTGGCTGTATACGTAGACGTTATCAAAGGGATTATCCGGCCGTGAGCGGTGGATGATAAGACTAGTATATAGAATAAAGCGTAACGCATCGCTACAAAACATCGATCATGGTGTGATCAGGCAAGGCGACGCTACAAAAGATATGCGATAACGTCTGCGTGGTCTTTGCTGGGTTCGTCCGCCAGAACATCTGTCTACTTGGCTGCTGCTTGGTAAAAAGGCCTTCATTACGTTCTTTTTAGATGCGAAGCATCTTATGCTCGGGGCTATGTCACTCCCTACCTCCCTCCATCCATCCAACCGCCGTGCGTCCACACCCCTACTGCGCATGCGCATCCTCCTCCCCCTCCTCTCCTTGTCTCATCTCTCCTCTCGGCATTCCTCCTCTCCTCTCCGACGCTCTCCGGATTGCGCAACGAATGGCAACACCTGCGCCTCCGTGTGCGATAATGCGAAGTAGCTGAGGTTACTAAAGTCCCTAGATTTCCTGCTCTTTTTTTAAGTAGCGACATCTACTCCGTCGGCCGCCATTATCTTCCTAGATAGCATGCGACCGTCAACGACCGCTGCTGTCTAGGCTGCTCGCAGCAGCGTGCAAGTGGATGCGGGTGAACAGCGTTAGGAAGAACATGGCTGCTGGAATGAGCGCCGCCCAAATGAGATTCGTCGGCGGTACTTCAAAGCTTGTCGCTACTTAAAGAAAGCAAAAAATATCTAGGTACTTTAGAGGTTACAGGCGCGACGGTAGGTGCCCCAGAGGCACCGGCAATAAAGTCCCTATATAAGAAAAGTACCGCCATCCTTTGATCAACGCCGCTTCGCTCTTTCCTGTATCTCCGATTGGACGATGATAGCGCGCGCTTTGACTTCTTCATATTTTGTTGTTTTTTTCGCCTCAGAGCCATGTTGAAAGTCCTTTGCGCAGCCGCAGTTGCCGGCGGCGGCGGAGGCGCGCGCCCGGCCTGAAAGTTTCAACGTGGACTTTCTAGGGCCGCCACCGTCGACTTGCTTTCGCAAGCAAAAAATAAAGAAAAAAGCACGCGCTTTAGTAGAGGAGACGACGGAGGAAAGAGTAGTTGGCGTTACTTTTCTTATATAGGGACTTTAACCGGAAACAGTCACCAACGCCGCGCGCGTTCGGTGCGAACGCGGGCAAAACGCCGACGGCGTCGACAACAGTTCTGCGCGTTGCTGGTGCTGCTGCATGTCGAAGTTTATACAGCTGATAAAGCTACCTTGAGTCGACCCCATGGCTGCATGCTTCGCATACTACTCAGAGATCCTCTACGGGAAGATGGTGTAATTTTTTTCCCTTCATTACTTTTCAAATTGCTTATGTAATTGCACTTCAGCCGTAAGTTGACATTTGTCGCATTGTGCTGTTCGGCGCAGAGAGCTTTTTTGTGTTCTTCACTTCGCGCATGATGTTCGTGGATTGCTTCACATTATATAGGAAACAGCAATTTGGAATGCTGCGCAGCACGTTTGCGAGAAAATCGTTTCCTGGCGCGAGAAAGTGAGTCGGCACACGCCGGTATACGTATCTGAATTCGATGCACGTGTGTGCAATTGTGTGAAAGAATGCAGTTATGCTTAGGATCGTTATTCGTGGCGTGCGCAGATTGCTTGAACCTTTGTTACGAGCGCAATCAGAGAGAACTTGCGAATTGATAAGAATGTTTGCAAGCTGTGCCTACGACGTATTCTGAATAAACACTCCTGCCTCAGTAGCGCATGCATGGCACCGAAGGTTCCTTTTTTTAGCTGCTGACAATAGACCGATCTCACCGCACGATCTGCGCATGCGCGAGTTTCCGGAAGTGGAGCTGCCGCCATCTTAACTGGAGTACTCTGCGCACGCCTGAGTGTTGTTGGCGCGGCTGCAAGCTTCGCGCTTTGGATACATCGGCGTTTTGCACGAATCCTCGACGTGTACGACAACGGAACGCAGTAGAAGACTGTGCCCGGACCTTCAATGTAAGTGTTTCATTTCAATTTATCCGGTGTTTTAGCGCTGCCTGCGAAAAATGCACGGTCGACAGTGCCGATGTCAACATACTACCACGCCGTCTCACTGTTGATGCGCATACGTCGCTTCGCAGTGCCGCTACCCGTGTTCGCTGAATGAATAATAAAAAAACGAACGAGAAAACATGGTCCTGTTGTCATGCGAGCAAAATACTTCGGTGGATCGCGGCGCGCAAGCGAGGGTATAGTATCTGCAGAACACAGCTTGACCATACTGCGCAGAGCTCTCCGCGACTTGCGAAGCTGCGCTATGAACGGGACAAAACCGAAGGAGTTCGGTTTTTATTTATTACTACCAATTTTCACGCACATTTACGAAGAAACGAAGCGAGGCAGGCTTTTCGTTGTTTCGATCTTTACGGCTTGCTGTCGGAACGTCAAACGTAGTACCTTGCAAAGTTTTTGCTGTTGAAACTTAGCGTTAGTTCTGTGAAGATTTGTGAAACACTGCCGCGGACGGCATTGGAAGACGGCAAGTTTAGACTTGTTTACGAGAACATTTGTTGTGTTGACCAACCGCCGCGCTTCTTTAGCATAGTGCGCATACACTGAGCATATGACGGACGGAAAGTATTGGAATGCCTTGCGGCGTGTTTCGTACGGGTGACTAGTTTAGCGCATGTGCTTCCCAACTTGTGTGCTTCTCGGGAAGTGGTATGAAGAGCCCATGTAGTATACTGGTCCGAGTGTCAGCTGTCTTCGCGCGCCCAAATAAACAGAAACCGTTTTCTGTTTCTGCTTTAGAATGTGGCCCCATGACGCGGTATACTGCTTTTTCTACAACAATGACAACTAGGAAGAAGCATGTTGAGGCTCCAGGCAGCAGAGCTATCGTTGAGAGCTTTTAAAAGGATCATTGTGCAGTGTTGAATTCAAAAATACAAGGAAACATGGGAACAGTCATTCCAAGCTGTAAACATTAGTCCCAATTTCGGTTAAATGAGAAATGGAACTAGTGCAATATGCTCCATAATGCCATGGGAAATTAAAAAAAAAACTGAAAATGTTTTCACCATTTCTTTATTCTGGCAGGAATAAACAAAAACATCATGACATTAGTTCCAAGCAACATTAACAAGCAAGAATGGACCAGGGAAACAAGGACCCTGAATCAATTCTTTGGAAAGGAGCACATTTATAGGTAAGTTGAATGAAAGGAAACGTATTGCAACAGGCTACTGCGCATCTCTCCAGTTACATGTTAGCAGCACCTAAGTGACAGCCAGGACCTTAGTGAATGCGCTCTGAAATTACATCGCAAATACATAGTTCAAGCGTGTGCCATGTAAAGCTTGGTAACAGCAGATTGTGGGTTCATATAGAAGAAAACAAAAGGATTGACAGCAGAAACGACAGCAATTAATGAGATGCTGTAGTATCATTTATTTGCTCATTTACAAGCACAATACATACGTTGATTTTCAAAGTATATGTGAAAGTAGAAGCTTGACAGTGTTACCATTTAGTTGAACTATCAAACAGTAATGCTCAGTAGTTAAGGACTTATCATCAGAGAGATATTCACACAATATACTGTATGAAATATTCACATAATGTGTCATTTCTACGCAGGTACATTGAAGGCAAGGGTGCACAAAAGCACAGAGATGCAGGTTTGCGCCTCTTCACCTCTGGGCACCTGCAGAAACTTGAGTTTTTGAAGATAGAAAGCTCAGAGACTGTTGTGCGTGCAGACGTTCTGGCATCAATGACAACAAGGACTATATATAAGGTGTCAGCCCGGCTACTAAGAAGTGATGGAGAAATTGTTTCAGGCACCTGCACTTGTGTTGCTGGCAAAGGGTCTGCATGTAAGCACCTGTGTTGTGTTTTCTATGGGTTGATGTATATAGCTCAGCATGACCTTGCAACTGTGCCAACCTTGCTGGCGTGTACTGAGACAGAAAGGCAATGGTACAAACCGAGAGATCCGAGAAATGTACCACATAGCTTTGAAGACCTTGTCTTTTCGAAGGATACTTGGGAGAGACTCAGCAGTGCACCTGAGCATCACAACAAACGAATGAAATATTCATCACTAAAGCCAGAAAGAGAGGTCATGACGACACGAACCTTAATTGGCTTACATGGAAAACTAAAAGAAAATGGACTGCAGTGCTTCGCTGACATTTTAGAGGCTAATGATTTCTTGTGTGACAAAAGCACCGAGTCAACAAAAGACAACAATGTGCGTGAAAGCATGCCTCTGCGCTGGCTTGACGCCGTAAAAAAGTCACAGACGCTAGTGTACTCAGCTGATGATGTTGCTGCTGTTGAGAGTGCGACAAGGCTGCAGAGTGGCTCAACACTGTGGCACCATTACAGAAAGGGATTGATAACGGCCTCAGTAGCACATAGAGTGTACACGTGGGTCAAAACGTGCGAAACAAAAATGGGGCCTCATGATGCCCGGTCACTTCTGAGTGCCATAATGGGGAAGAAGTGTCGAGCCACATACGCCATGAAACGAGGGCTGTTGTGTGAGGATAATGCAAGGAAGGAATTCATAGAGCAAAACAAAGGGCACTTGGACATACAGGTCGAACAGTGCGGTCTGCTTTTGTGCCGGAGCAATTCTTTTCTAGGAGCAAGCCCCGATGGCATTGTTAAATGCCTTTGTTGTGAGCCTAGTGTTCTGGAAATTAAGAGTCCAATGAACCTTGACACATTTTGTAAGAGTGAGCTACGTGATGGGTATCTGAAGAGAAGCAGCAGATACTTCACCCAAGTACAAATGCAAATGGGGGTGAGCTGCTTACAATCTTGCATCCTCTTCGTTTACAGTGAACAAAAGTGCGTGCAAGTTTCTGTGAATTTTGATCAGAGTTTTTTCGATGAACTGGTGAAGCGGTGCAAATTTTTTTGTGAGAAGTACTTGGTGCCTTCCTTTCTTGACAGTTAGCACTTCAAAATTTCTATTAGGCATTTTGTAGTAGTAGTAGTCATAGGTCGGCAAACTCACTCATGAGTCGACTCACTCAGACTCAGATCGGTCCGTGAGTGTGAGTGAGTAATATTTTGGTGAGCTTGAGTCCGAGTGTGTCCAGCTGAGGAAAATTTTAGTGAGTCTGAGTCCGAGTGAGGAAGATATTGGCGAGTCTGAGTGAGCCCTAAGCGCAAAATGTATTTCTTCAGTGAGTCTGAGTGAGCTCCCCCTTTTATTACCAACCTATGGTCCTATCTACTCAACTTAAGCATTACTATCAGCCTTCTATCGGCTTACGTTTATACTCAAGTCTATTTACACATATCTCAACACACTAGAGTTCATGTGCCACCTCAATATTTATTTATCAGAGGCGTGAGTTAGGGGGTGGGGGATACATGACCTCCCCCGCAAACTCTTTCATGAACGTTCTTGATAAAAATATCTCGTGTGAGTCGCACATTTCATAACAATGTCCTTACTGGATTGAAATCACTGATAACTCGTACTTGAAAGTACAGGATCAAAAGGCGTATCGTAGAGCACCGATTATGTGAGATATTGGCGTTAAAGAGCATTGACACCTCGATCGAAAGCTAATTTTAGGCTAATACGGACTCGTGAGTCAACTCACGCACTCAGGTCAAGCCATGAGTGAGTCCGGCTGAGTAATATGTCGGTGAGTTTGAGTCCAAGTGAGCTTGGTTCAGAAACAGTTTGGTGAGCCCGAGTCTGAGTGAGTCCGGTTGAGGAAAATTTTGGTGAGACTGAGTCCGAGTGAGCCCTCAGAGCAATATATATTTCTTGAGTGAGTCTGAGTGAGCTCTAATTTTTTTGCCGACCTATGGTAGTAGTAGATCCTGAAACATGGTATTTATTCTGTCATTTCTTCCTGCTTTGCTTTGGCATGCTGAGAATACATTTAGAGTAAGAATGGTGGTTATTCAAAAACATAATTGTGGTGTCACTAAGTTTTGCTGGTTGACTACGCATGGTACACCTGTACCTAACCTAATAAGTGGTGCTAACAGACAGCCACTAATGTAGATGCAGGTGATCCTGCAGGAAACATTGCCAGCAGACATTTATTGACAATATAAAAAGTATACAGGGCTTTACAAAGGGAAGGACATGAATATGTCAGATATTAGATACAACAAATAAAACAATAACAGGAAACAGAAAGTTACAGACCTAGCACTTAACAATTACAATCGAATAGAGAAAATGAGAAACACAACAAACAAGGTATTACAAAACATGGTAACTGAGCAGTGCGAATTATCCAATCACTAATGGCTCCTTTGAAACTCACCATCCTAAATGCAGGTAGTTAAGGGTGGATGATCCTTATACCTAGAACAACTGTTGAGCTTTTGTCATTTTGAGGTGCACTTTTAGAAGGACCCTTCATGAATCTAGTCTGGTAGATATTTTTTTGCCAAGATGCGGAGCTTTCAGAACAGTACCAGTTCTCGACAAGGTGAAGTGTGCTAAAAATTCTGTTTTGAAATGAACACCATGAAGCTGCATAAAACCATCAGCAGCTGATTTGAGCAAATGAATCGATATAGTGGCTGTTTCTTTAATATATGGAAGTGAATGTTGTGGCAATATTTTTTTTTATTTTACGAGAACATGCTATGAATACTTGTGCTCTTTCTTCAGAAGGTTTATAAACACAATGCAACCTCATGATGGGTAATATCCTGTTTCTGTTAGTTCTTTGCTGTGATAGTGCTAGTTTTTCACTGTGATAGAGGGAATGCTGTACATGTATTCTGAATTTCACTGTGTGTATTGTATGTTTGATGGGAGATGCGGAGCTTTTTGAACAGTACCACTTCTCGTCAAGGTGAAGTGTGCTAAAAATTCTGTTTTGAAATGAACACCATGAAGCTGCATAAAACCATCGGCAGCTGATTTGAGCAAATGAATCTATTTATTTTACGAAAACATGCAGTGAATACTTGTGTTCTTTCTTCACAAGGTTTATAGACACAATGCAACCTCATGATGGGTAATATCCCGATTCTGTTAGTGCATTGCTGTGATAGTGCTTGTTTTTCACTGTGATAGAGGGAATGCTGTACATGTATTTTGAGTTTCACTGAGTGTGTATGTTTGATGGGGGATGTGCAATGTTTATTGCTTCAATAAAGCTGATATTAGTCGGTGTGTCTTTACATACGAGTTATAGTTATGGCATTGTGGGAAAATAATCATCATCACTCTCGGCCTGCCACTGCAGGATGAAGGCTCCTCCCAATGATCTCCAATTTACCCTATCCTGTGCGAGCTGATTTCATTTTATCCCTGCGAACTTCTTAATTTCGTCACTCCGTCTAACTCTCTGCCTTCCCTGAGTGCGCTTTCCCTCCCTTGGTAACGGGATGGTTAAAAATATGAACCGTCAAAACTCTACAGCAAAGGCGTATCTACAAAGTTAGTCAAACGAGCGCATATGTGCCATATCTTGTTCAGCTGATCTGCCATGCTGTTTGGAAATACATGCGACAAAATTTTGAATGTCTTCACCCTCCTAATGACCCTCTCAACATGTATCCGCACACTTGCTATGCGTCTTGTTTCTTCCTCATCTTTCTCGGAGAGTTGCGGCCTTCCATCCATGAAAGGTGGAATGTTCAGATGCAGCGATCGTGCCTTGCACTCGTCTTGGATTGTGAAGCCACGGTCTGCCATTATGCTCCGTCCTGGAGAAAACTTATCTAAAACATTACAGGAGTTGGTGAGGGCCTTGTCAGACAGACGTCCAGGTGCTAGGTCTGATACAAACACAACAAAACCATTGGGGCTGCATACTATGAGACCCTTCGCTGTGTTGTGTTTTTTGTAGTTGGAAAACGTCTCACTTTGGACCCGAAATGACGACGGTGTCTCGATGAAAATCTCTGTGCAGTCCATTATTCCATCTACAGTGTCGTAGCCTTTCGCGAGGAACACCTGAGGTCGGTATTTGTCGCACAGCTGGGACGGCATCCATATTGGCACCTGCATCAAATTTGAAAACATAAGTTTGTGCTATATACTCTGTGAACCTTTTCCTCGAAAGCAGTCACAAGATGGAATACAAAGGAATAAATTGACATCTTTGCGAGTTTTAGTGTGTATACAGTAACATTCGTGATCGCTTCCCATATGCATATCCTAGTGATTTAAGAAAGTATGGCTGTTATTTTTTTCCAAAGAAATAATGAGGAAAGGGGTCAAAGGGAGCGCAAACTTTCGACTTTTTATTCAACATATAGTGCAATGAAATGTATAGAATATGGAATATGCTTCATCGATCTGGTCTCCTCATTAACAATACCTAATAGATAAACTGCAATACATCCAAAATCGTTCTGCCCACTTCATAACTTCTATGTATAATCATGCCTCTAGCATTACCCAAATTAAACGCGATATTGCCCTTACTAACTTGCATTCCTGTCGCTCTGTTACCTTTCTGTATCTCGTTCATAAGTACTACTATAACTCGTGGACCAGTCGTCTCTCGCTTGAAGTTCCTTCACGTACTTTTAGTTGACTTAATCACATCAGTTTTGCCACATTTTCAGCCCTACACATTCATTCAATAATTCTGCACTCCTACGCGTATCGGACTATGGAATAATGTTTCCCTAAAAGAGCCTGCCAAATTTCTTGAGCAGTTGTAATCTATGTGTTCTCTTGACTTTGTATAATTTTTTTTTCTTTTTTGTTTTGTCTTCTACTGCACTTGCTTATAGTGTGTTTTTTCCCTTCCAATGTACAATTTTCGTTGTTTCTCCTTCAATGCAGTTTCTTTTACGCTTTACTTATTATCATTCTTCTGTAACCCCCCCCCCCCCATACTCAATGCTCCTTTAAGGACTGTAGGGTAATGTCAATAAATAAATACCTGGCGAAGCTTGTTGTTCAGGAAGTCAAGCCAGGTTATCCAGATACGTGACACCGTGCTTGTTGACACTCCAAACCTGTAAGTTGAACGTGACTGATCAGGTTTAAAAAATGATTTTCGCCTTTACGCATGTTCGTAAAATAATTTTACCTGTAGGCAAGATCTTCACCGTCGAGGCCCAGCCGAAGACGCATCAGTACCAAAATCAACTGAGTATTCATATCGAGCACGAACTTCCTGTCTTGATTCGTCGTTTCCTTCATTTTCCAAAATTGAAGACTGTTGACATCTTCTTCCAGTAAGGACCAGAAAGTTTCCAGCAACATTTGCGTCTTGAAACCAGTGTAGTACTTGAGCCTTTTCTCGTCTTTCACGAGAGCATCATAATTAAACTCGTTTTCCTTTCTGTTACGAGCCTCTTTCAGTTGATTATAAGTGCACGATAACTCCAATTTTAGGCACCTGTTTTTCTGTTGTAACGTGTTGCAGAATTTTATTGTTTCACCATTGCTTTTTTACTGTCTTCTAGCTGCTGCCTGAGTGCTGCAATTGTGGCATTTGCCTCTTCCAAACTTTTCTTCAAGCTGTGTGACTGAGTCCTTCAGCCTGTTGACAACTTCACGTTCGTCTCCTTTATCATATGTATAGGAGTGTTCCGCAAATAAGTCCTGCTGAACTTCTACTGGCTCTTCTCCAGTGCTGTTACTAAGGCCATCGTCACAGCTGGCCTTGTGTGAGGGTGCAGGGAAATCTGGCTGTTGCGAGTGAGTTGCATCACCAGGCTGCAAACGGTATGACAGAAAAAATGAAAAACAAGAAATTTATCACTTTAGTTTTGAAAAAAGATTAGAGTTCCATTAGTGGCACGGAAAGAATGGACATCAAAGCGTCTCATTCTTTCACTGCACTGCCTAACGAAAAATCTAATCATTCATCGTAATCTACCGACTGGAGGAATGGTTCATGTTTTGCCACGTACCTTCATTCGTATCAACGGACGGCTCTTGACAGTCTTCTGTTTCAGGGGGAAGATTGTAGGCACCCGAACCATGTATGATTTTCTGCCTCCTTCAAAATGGTCGCCACAAACTTTGTGGCCAGTAGTAGGGACGAACTATGAGAACCTAAAATAAATAAATATCATTTCATCTCAGACCACTTAAGTTGGTTTGAATCATTTCAGGTCATGCAATATTCACAGCTTGCTTTCATTGCGCGTGCCGGTTATGATCCCATATAAACCTCAAAAGAAAACTGGTTTGAGGATGAATTTGAACGAATGCTTCCCCCTCACACTCGATTGCAGTTACGCAAAGTAAATCTCTTGCTGCAGCAAACAACAGGATTGTTGACACCGCAGCTGAATGAGGCTGGACAAAATCTGAGTAACAGACATCACTAACCCAGCACTACAAAATAAGCAAAATTATACGCTCAACAGATAGCGTTCCAAAACGGTAGGAGTGAGGTCTTTTGCAGAGATTGGACGCCAAGAGAGAATGGTGAAAAAAGAAAACGAGTGAATGGCGAAAAATACAGCTTCGCGTACACACTGCGATGTCAATGCAGGGCTCGGTCGTATGCGTTTGACGTGAACATAGATGAATCGCCCTCCGTGAGGAGGTTATTAAATAGGCGCGTACATGCCAGCGGAACGGCGACTCGCAGCGCTCAGCTTTCAAAAGTCCGAGAGCTGCCGCGAACGTCGGGGAAGTCTCGTGAGCGACAAAATATTTGCTTCTGCACAACGGATGGCTGAGTCTGTGAGTCATTAGGCAGCGGGCGCAAAGCTACGGATAAGCGGCGGCGAGCTCGCAGCCGATGGCTCAGCGCCGATATTGTCGCTATGCTTTAACACTTCGGAAGTACAGCGCACGGTGCGCCAATAAAAGCCGCCAACGCTCGTGAGATGCCAAGTTTTATTACCGTTGTTGCCACTTTAGCTTCTGCTCGTAATAGTAAAATATCAGATTGAAAGGAACAGGGAAACACCCGCGGCGCCGTCGGCTGAAACGCCGGCGCCGCTGACCAACTCTTTTGCCGTGCACTGGAGAAGCTTGCCTTGCATCAGAGACCTCGTTGGTGCTAGACGCTTGACTCATCACTTTTCGTAAGAGGTCAGTTTAGGTATTAGCAACCTGCTTGGATATTACTACGTTCTAGCGAACACTGTTTCGGGCGTAAAACAGGTTGTATCAGCTGCCGCTTGCAGCGATCACCTCGGCAAGGGGGTCGAGCACACGCTATGCCGCTTCGCGGTCACTGATCAGCCTATCAGTCGTGCTTTAGCAATCCTGTAATTACGCACTAGCGCAATAACATGTCATGCATTAAATACAAGAAAATCTCAAACACGTTAAACAAGAAAACTTGCCGTACTTGCCGCGCTGTCCGACTCTGTTTATTTGTCGCACCCATTTCTGTCGGAGCTTCGTATCCTTCGGGAACACATGAAAACTGGTGCCCTTGTGCTTCAGGCTGTTCTTGTAGCATCCTGGCACGCAACAGGTGAATCCACCCATTGCGGTGAATCTATACAACGCATGAGACCTCAATAAACAGCTCTCGGATGCAGCACCAATGCAGCCGCAACGATGCAGTCGCGGCCGAGAACTCTAGTTACCGGCATACACCGCGGCTGCGGTGGCGTAGTGCAACTCGTGGTGAGATCGGTCTATTGCACGTGACGCTTTTCGCGAAAGGGCGATCTGAAGTGCGTAGGTGAAAATTTGCGCGAAGGCGGGAGAGAGGACATAACAATACTTTTTTTTTCAGGTCATGCCGTCCGTAGTCAAGTACTACGGAATTACTGCTGTGTTGCGCGGTGCAGTAATAACGGCAGGACAAGGAGAGCGCGTGGTTGGCTGACAACTGCAGTGAGCAGCCTTCATTCCTTGTTTGCTATGCAGCCCGAAACTACCACTTAATAAGAAAGGTTAGGCTTCAAAGGACGAGCGTTGTTTTCCTCTTTAATGCTAATGCTGTCATCGCAGTTTTACCGTTCTGTGGGGTTTTCATAATATCGCCTGTTTATTCCTTTGTGAAGTTTATTCTCAACATATGGCACCTGTATTGGCATGTCTTCCATTTTGTAGTGCAACCATCTTTCTGTGCTTGCGTTCATCGAACGTTGAGAAAAAAGTGTGCATGGGCTTACTGAGAATGTCTTGAAAATAAAATGTGTCGTCTCTTCTAACACTTGTCATGTTTATTTAAAGTGTCTGCATAAACTCACAGTGGCATCGTGTGCTTGCTCCTCTGGCATTACAGCTTACACGAAGCTACTCGATGCATGCAAGCCACGCGTTAAAAAAATCTAAATATAGCCTCCGGGCCGAGCACTCGCACGGAAGTTATTTTGGAGGCTGTGTAATTTTTCTAAACACCAGAAGATAGCCTTCGAGATTTCTTGCGGTCCCAATCTCTGAGTCTGTGTAGATTGCACATACCCTCTAGGTGCGCTGCGAACTAAAATCGGCCGCAGAGGTATATGGAAGTGTCCTCTCTTATCCTTGTATGTTACTCTATGATTGCGCCTCCAATGCAAGTTACGCTATTATTGCAAACACCGTAGAGGCTTGGGCTAGTCGGTACATACTCGATAGGGGAACAGCGCAAAAAACACGACAAGAAGTCAAAGGAGGCACACACCAGCGCTGACTGACGACAGAATTCTTTATTCTGAAAGGAACACACATATACAAAAAGAAAGAAAAGAAGGGTAGATCACTGCGCATAGGCAAAAATAGACACAGATTAGATTTAGATTTCCCACGAATTATGACGGTTCCTGAGATATCTTAGTTTTGCATCAGACAAGGCCACAGACGGAGTGCTGATGCAATCTAAATATAATCGGTGTCTATTTTTGCCCATACGCAGTGATCTACCCTTGTTTTCTTTCTTTTTTCTTTTGGTATATATGTGTTCCTGTCTGAATAAAGAATTCAGTCATCAGTCAGCGCTGGTGTGTGTCTCCCTTCTTGTCTTCTTGTCGTGTTTTTTTTTTGCGCTGTCCCCCTATCGAGTACACTAATATTGTTTTTCTGACTGCACTCATATGTCTTATCGGTTGGCATCTGCCACACAATAGCGGCCTCCGAACGCATGGCCGTACTGTATGTAACCCGCTTTCACGAACGATTGGTAGGAAGCTTAGTAAGACTTGCTTGATAAAACGCGATTGTCCGAAGCAACGAACGTTAAGCATACGAACCGTTCACTTCACGAGCATGATGAAGTCCCGGTCCATGATTTCTGAGTCCACGTTAACGACCACGCAAGTTGGAGAATCCTTCTCATGCACCTTGAAGAAAAGCACGTGAATGGTACCAAGCATGTGAACGTCTGCAAAGTCTCTAGTATTGTAGTAGTTTTCGCATCAACTGTAAGTATGTTTGCGCGTGCATTGATACGAATATCATGTGTCTCGCTGGCCGGTATGCCGTCAAAATATTAATGTATAAATTGTTAGGTAAGACAATTAAATTATATTCTGGGGTTTTACCTGCCAAAACGACGATCTGATTAGGAGGCACGCCGTAGGGGGGGACTCCTGATTGATTTGATCACTAGAATTTAGGAAACATTTGGGATATTCACACAACTTGAGTGGTCGCTAACGTGAACTCAGAAATATTTAACTTGCCCCCAATGCACGCGAAACGAGCGTTTTTGCATTTTGCCCCCATCAAAATGCGGTCGCCGCGATGTAGATTTGATCCGCGCAACACCATAGCAGAAAAGCCACCGCGGTGGGTTCAAGTTGATTGAGGTTGTCATTGGCCGATTTAGCCACTTACCGAATCATAGAGGACTAAGCGTTCGTAGTGATTTTCAACTCACTCTGTGGTGATGTCCGGCGTAATTTCATTTTCAAGCAATAATTGTGACAGTCGTGAATCCTCCCTCTGATTCCCTAGCCTCTTCTTCGGAGCTATCTGTAGAATCAGGGATCCCAACGCTTCCATAGGCAAAGCTAAGCGTCCATCTGAAGCGATGCAGGAGGCGGATGCAGGAGTTTAGGTAGACATGGAGGAAAGCCTTCTCCCATCACAATGAAAGACGCCCTCATGGATGGTTGAGATGACGAGAAAAAAACCCCGCCTTCATTCCGCCATGTGAAAGCAGACGTACAGCGAAGTTCTTGCCGGCGTTAGACAAGCACCACCGTCACAAGCAACGATGTACGTCACACGCACACGTGCGGAAGTGCCGCATTCATCCTGATTCTTCTAGGCTCTCTTCGACGCGCAAATGTCTTATTGAAGTAATTGAAATTTTCAAAGTAAATTGTGTCAGACAAATCGTAAAGTACGACTTACGCACAAGCTGCAGACATGGTAGCTTCGAATATATAGACATGATTTATTTCGAATACACGAAAAAAAATACGTTTCTGTTACGCGGAAACACAAAGACAAAAGCCCTTTTCCAGCTGCCGTTTGAGGTCCATCTCAGTGGCCGCGACCACCAGGTGGCGGTACTGTTTTTGGACAGTGTTTGCTATAATGTCGATTACGGTCGCAGCACACCCTGTGCGACAGATGCCATGGACAGACCGCCCAAGCATCAATGACAGTTACGCTGTGTGGGCACGCATATTCCGCGCGCAAGCACATGTGCGGAACAGCAGCATACCTCCTCATTTTCGAAGGCCCTCACCAAGCGCAACTGCTTTATAATACTAATTGAATTTTGTCAAATTGCATTGTGTGAAAAAATTCGTAAAGTACGACTTGCATACAATCTGCAGACACGATAGATTCGGATTGTAAATCGAATGTATGAAAAAAAAAACAATTCAGTTACGCGGAAACTCAAAGATAGAAAAAAGCCTTTTTCCAGCTGTCGTTTGAGGTCTGTCTGAGCGGCCGCGGACACTAGGTGGCGGTAAGGTTTTTCGGTGAGCACAGAACGAGCCCACAAAAAATCCTGACCAAGTAGCGGCTAACAGATTCGCTGTAAAACAGGGCAGGAAGAAGAACAAGGGACAACGCTGCTACTTCTTGCACATAGCATTCCCCTCTATAGTCATCTTGTGATAAGTTCTGCCATAATGTTTCTTGGCACTCATTCCGTGGAGATCATGTAAGCCACAAAATAGGATGAAGAGCAGATAGTGTTTCTTTCAAATATAGCCTTCATTCTTCTACGCGGTCTCACTTCTCAAATACCCAGTACCACTTTATTCGCGCGCATAGCTTTTCTAGTTTATTTTCTTCAAGTCACTATCAGTACATGATCACGCAAATGTTGGAGCATCCTTCATTGTGAATACGAGCCAGTTTTGGAAGGCTCTTCAGCATCATTATGATCACCAACACCCTGACAGGGAGACTCCACGCATGCTTTATATTTCAGTGTACTTAAAATTCGTCGTTACCAACGCTGGAGACGACTTGCAACAACCAATTCAGTACCTTAGCTGAAAGAGTGTAAATGTTGCCGAAGAAAAGGTAATCTCGGGGAAGATGTCACGAGAGCAGCATTTCTTGAATAGAGTTAGCCTCTCGAATATGTGGTAGATTATGTTTATCTGGGTCAATTACTCAAACGGGACTCTGCTCATGAGAAGGAAATTTATGGAAGAATAAAATGGTCAGGCATTATCTAATCGCGACCAATTTACCACTATCCCCGAAAACCATACGGTCATTGCATTCAACTGGCGCTAACATATGGGGTAGAAACTTGGATGTTAGAAAAGAAGGTTGAGAAGAAGATAAGGACCACGCAACGAGTGATGAAGCGAAAAGTGTTAAGCGAAAAGTGTTAAGCGAAAAAGTTAAGCGAAAAGTGTTAAGGCAGCGAAGGACGCTGCCTTGGTGTGCCCTGATCCGGTCCTCATCCGGGTTTGCTGACAAGTAGCCGGCGGTTACTTTTCTTACCTTTTTTTGTTTTGTTCTAATCCCCTTGAGAGACAGTGGTGGTTATTGTTAAGGTGATGTCTGTCTCATCTCCAGGCCAGAGGGCTACCCTCTGGTCTGTTTCTATTCCCACTCAGGATCTACCGGTGGAATGGTTTCTTCGCAGTGGAGCCAGTAGCGTTCCTGTGGCTTTGGTACCTAACAATGGAGGAATTATCCGTATGAAGAACCCCAAGGTTATTCAATCAGAACTTCGAGCTATCTCATCCCACTTTCAGCAGATCACCGAGGTCAGACAGTTTGGACGTGGGGGAATCCTTTGCTGTTCACCAGACCAGACCTGTGTACAGGATCTACTCAAGTGTACTAACTTTGCCACGCAGCCGGTGAGATCTTTCATCCCTCCTCATCTAGCTTGCTGCAAAGGCCTAGTCCGCGGTGTGGACATAAGCTTAACTCCACAAGAAATCCTAGAGATATTTTCTGCAGCAGGTGTAGTTTCCGTGTACCGCTGTACCAGACTTGTAGATAATAAGAGGGTCCCTACAGAAACAATCATAGCGACATTTGCAGGGACGGCTCGCCCATCAGAGATAAAGGCATGGCCGTTAATCTACAGGGTTGAACCCTTAGCTCCACGACCACTACAATGTCTCAAGTGCTGGCGGTACGGACACAGCGCTAATGCCTGTCTTTCAATTGCTCGATGCCGATTATGCGGAGAAGAACATGATGCCAACGATTGCACGCCTCAGGAGCAGTCATGCTGTTTATGCAATTCGAATCATGCTGCAGACTACTCCAACTGCCCTGCCAGATCCAAAGAAATCCAGGTGATTGAAATAATTGAGAGGAGACGGTGCTCTCGTCGAGAAGGTCTTGAAGAAATTCAGAGCAGGACCCAGGGTTATGCCGGTGTAACAGCCCGTCAGTCATTCGGCATGGATCAGTCACTGCCCCAGGCAATTACAGCAGCAATAGAAAAAGCGATGGAAAAGGCATTAGAAAAAATTCTACTAAATCTCTCTGAATCTTTGGCTTCAGTAATATCAACGCAATTGGCTGGTATATCTCAGACACTAACAAACAGTGCACAAAATACGGCCGCCCTACTTGCAACATCACCTAAATATCAGACACCTCTTCCTTCTAACAGTCACGATTCAGTACGTCCTTCGACTTCCGCTCAGGTTGATCATGAATGCCATTCCGATTCAGACTCTCTAGGCAATCGAGATGTAGATATGGACACTCGAGTTCTTAAACGCACAAGATCGCCTAACAACAAAATGCCTCGTTCTCCTAACTCCAAAACAAAAAAGTGTGTGAAAGAATCACTTACGAGGACTGACTTTCTAAAAGACAGTATCCTGGACCAAGCAGTTGCGGCTGCTTGTATGCCGTCAACATAGGGTGCCTAAGGATACTGCAGTGGAACTGCCGATCTATACTTTCTGCAACTACAGATTTATTATATTTAATCTCCCAACAATCACCAGACGTTGTACTATTACAAGAAACTTGTTTGTCCGCTGACCAACACTTTCATTTAAACAATTACAAGTGTTTTCGATTGGATAGGCAGTCACGAGGTGGCGGATTAGCTTTTTTCATTTCGTCTAAATTCTGTCATAAAGCAAAAATTTCGCATCATACCCTATCATCCGAATGTGAAATCTTAATATTAGAAATAACTATTCCGGGTTGCGCCCCGCTGTCTATAATTAACTCCTACTTTCCCGCTGGAGTGCAAAACGTACGCCCACTTGATGTCGCAGTAACATACTGCAAAAAGAACATATTGCTTGCGGGTGACTTCAACTCACATCATGTGTCATGGGGCTTCCGCACAGACTCATCTGGAAAACGTTTATAGGATTGGGCTAATGTTAAAAATTTCACATGTTTAAATTCTAAAGTTGCCACTTTCGTGCGTTCGCAGTCGCGATCTGTCCTAGATTTGACATTTTCTAGCTCAGGCATTTCCATTTCTTCTTGGACTGTGGTGGATGCCGCCACTAGTAGTGACCACCACCCGATTGTCATTGAAATTAACAACCCCCTCATTTCTTTAAATACACATACGCATACTTTCGTGGACTATTCAAAATTTAAAAACAATTTACAGTCAACCTTGTCTTCTAGAACAGATATGGAAACAGATATTAAAGCGATGAGTCTTAGTGCAATATTGAAGGGTACTATTAAAAAATCAGAATTTGTAGTATCATCAACAAAAGAGCGCATTGATTGTCCATGGTGGAATAGTGATTGCGCACGAGATTATCGACGCAGAAAAGCTGCATGGAAGAAACTTATTTCCAATCAGTGCCCTACTAATTGGAGTAATTATAAATATGCTGCTGCTACGCTTAAAAGAACAGTTTCCTTAGCGAAAGATAATTATGATGAAAAACGGTACAACTTTTTATCGAAAAGTGATAATAAAAAAGCATTATTTAGGTTTCTTCGCTCTCGTAAGGTCTTTCCAGTGCCCATAAATATTGATTCAGTGGTTTTGCCACCAGAAGAATTATTAGAATCATTAAATAAGATCGCAAAAGCCTTAGAAGAGCGTTTTACAACTCAGCTGCAAGTAAACTTCGTAGGGGTTCTATCATGGGATGACTTTATAGAGGTATCAATGGAAGAACTTCAGCACGTTATTCGGCTGCTCCCTGGCACAGCTCCAGGTCCAGATCGCATTACATCAGGCATGTTAAAAATATTGTTTGACCTCTCCCCACGAGACCTCTCCAATATCGTTAACTACTCCCTCATGAACGCATGGATTCCTGCTGACTGGAAACTCGCAAAAATAATCCCCCTGCTCAAAAACCAAGGAGCAGGATTGGACCCAGATAATATCAGACCAATCGCATTAACCTCAAATGTTGTGAAATTAATAGAAAGGGTATTACACATTCGTATTATGAAATTTTTAACGGATAATACATTATTGAGCCCATGTCAGATTGGATTTAGACCCGGATGTTCGATATGGTGCGCCCATGTCGATTTAGAGGAACGCATTAAGCTTGCACGGCACAGGCGGCAGTATGCAGCTTTAGTGACCCTTGATTTAGCTAAAGCCTACGATAGTGTAGAACATGTCATACTCCTAAACGTTTTAAATAGCATGGATTTCCCTCGATATATTATCAATTGGATACATGAATTTTTAAAGGATAGCACATTTTATTGTTCTCAGCGTGGCTTGGTGACACAAAAATATAGTCAAACAAGAGGAGTTCCCCAGGGATCTGTCCTTTCTCCTATTTTGTTTAACATTTTACTAAGTTCAATCCCATTGTGCGGTAGTGTACAAGTATATGTCTATGCAGATGACATAGCATTCTTTGCGTCTGCGAGTGATATTCACTCATTACAGAGTACACTACAGTCATACTTGGGAACACTTGAAGCCTGGTTTGCGAATATTCGAATGTCGCTCAATGTTAACAAAAGCGCTTTGATTGTGTTTCCTTTGAATGTACCAATTAATATCTCTCTCCAATATCATCAGGAAATTATTCCGCAAGTTGACTTTATCAAATATCTCGGTGTAATATACGACACAAACCGTAGCTGGCGAAATCACATCGATCATGTTAAATCTAGGGCGACACGCGCGGTCGGCATGATAAGCAAACTTGGCCGACATCGCTCTGGGCTACGCAGAGACACTTTAATGATGATTTATCGTATGTATGTTCGTCCGATATTGGAATTTGGATGCGTGCTATTCTCCGGTGGGCCAGCGTACAAAATTAACCCCCTGGTTCTTCTAGAGCGGGAGGCAATTCGGAATTGTCTCGGTTTGCCAAAATTTGTAGCCAACAATGTTTTATATCAAGAAGCACGACTGCCTACACTTCCCTGCAGATTCCGCATTCTAACGGTAAAAACATATTTAAACATTTATGCATCTTCTTTGAGAAGATCACAATTTGTATTTATTAGGGAAATGAGGGCATTTTTCGAAGAGCATTGGTCCCGCCTACTTCGACCTCAAGTTTTGTTTGTACAAGCTGAGCTCGATCCATTAAATGTTAATATACGTGAGATAGCTTGCTCAGACAAACCCTTACCTAATATAATGATTGAATTTGACGATATATTTCCATCGAATGCCAAACTCCTGCCCACTACATACTTAAACGGCATGTTACAAGATCATTTAACGCAACTACGAATAGATCACGTGATCGCGACTGACGCGTCAATGAATGAAGAGAAAGCGGGTGTGGGTATTTTCTCCGAATCACTATCCTGGTCTTATTCAGTACGCCTTCCGGATTTCACACCCATATTTTTGGCTGAACTAGCAGCGATTATCTTAGCTCTGCGGAAACTTCCTTCAAATTACTCAACAGTGGTTATAGTGACTGATTCACTGTCAGTATGTACATCGCTCACTTCATCTACAGACACTACTGTAACCAATACATTTAAATTGTTAACCCCTCCTAACTTAAGTCTGGTACGATTGGTATGGGTTCCAGGCCATCGTGGTATATTTTTAAATGAAATGGCTGACACACTTGCGCAGACATCTCTTGATGGACCAGTTATGTCTGTCATGCCTAGTTCGGCTTATGTCACTGCGGCTAGGTTTAGAAAATTTTCCCTATTACAAGATTCTACAAAACTGAAAATCCAAATGTCGGAATTTAATCATTTGTCCTTTTCGTGGGACAATAATTGGTGCCCCACACGTAAATTAGAGATCTCCATAACAAAATTACGCTGCCGAATCCCACCATTAAATTTTTACCTACACAGGTCCGGTCTGGCACCGTCCCCTCTCTGTCCTACCTGCCAGGAACCCGAAAACATTGACCACTTTCTATTATTTTGTCATCGCTTTAGGAATGAGAGGAAGAAATTAGAATTTTCATTCCGTAAATTGGGTATTTCACTAACTACTGAAAATATCCTCTCCTTCGGGGCTTCTTCAATTGGCTTTAGCCACAGGAACATCTGCGTGGCCCTCTGTGACAATATCTGTGACACAAAAAGACTACCCAGTTAATTCTCGAAATAAATAATTGGATAACTCATTAAATCGCTAATTGGTGTTTCGAAATTATTCTAATACCACCAAAATTTTTGTGCTGTTTTTATACAATTACAATGATTTTAATTCTGTCTCTGCCCTGTAAATCTCTTTCCAAATTATCGTAAACACTATACTTCACCCTGATTTAGTTTTCCGTCTAGCTTTTTTTTTCTCCATCTCCCCCTTCCGTTTAACCTTTAACCGCCGGCTTCTTGGCCAATCCCCCGTAGTGGGTAAGCGCCACGGATGAGGATCAAGCAAGCAAGCAAGTTAAGCGTATAGCATTAAGAGACAGGAAGACAGCGGAGTGTAAGACAGGATAGGCCTTGTAATGCGTTGGGCAGATATACGGTGCTTTATTAGAGTTACAGAATGTCTTCTAAGAGAAAAGAAGCTGAGGGCAGGGTGGCCGTCAATTATGTGGTGTGATGAAATTAGGAAATTTGCGTGCACATCAGCTACAGCAAGACAGGAGTAGGTGGAAATCACTGGAGGAGCCCTTCGTCCGGGGCAGTGGACGTAAAAATGGCCTCATGGATATGATGATGATTACAATGATCAATTTCAATATTAAAGATGGGAAATATGCGGTATTCGATTTGATATGCAAAGGTCATTTTTTTGTGAAATATTTTATTCCTATATCTCGTTGTTTGGATACCTCTGGGATTAGGCTTCACCCTTGCTCCACTGAGAAACGCGTTAGCAGTAGCACTGCTAACACGTTTTATGTACTGGCTAGCCTTTCTGTATTCCGCTCCCCCACCTTCGTCTTCGCCTCTCATAGCAGTAAAAGAGGACAAAGACCAGATATTTCTTTCAAGTCCACCCATGAATTCATCTTGTCTGGTTACTCACACGCTGGCTGTTTGTTCCCAGTTTTACCTTTTCTACGTCTTCGATACATTTACTTATTATTTGTACGTGCAACAACTAGAGTATTCGCCCATAATGTCTGTCAATACGTGCAAAGATTTGAAAGCTCATCATCATGACCATAAGCATCAACATATACAACATGAACCTGTAACAGCCAACGCAGACGGCCTGAAATTCGGTAAGCCCATAATTCCCTTATAAATCACCAAGTTACGCCAGGTTGCGTTACGTTAAAGCTAGACATTCCCCGTTCAAAAGGGTTCAGCATTGTGTTCAGATGGGTGACGTGGGCCAGAAGCAGACCCAATGAAACGCCGAACCTCTGCGTACCGTTTCGCGCTCTTTGTTCAGAATAAGTTCAAAAGAGTTGGCACTGGCATTTTATGAATGTGTGGTTATCAGGGCTGCTTTATGAGATGTACACACCCATTTTCTATTTCCAAAATAAAATTATCTTTAAAGACAGAACTCGAACAAGAATTTTTTTGCTTGTCAACTGAGAGTGAGCTCTGGCTTCAGTAAACAGAAATATTTCTTCCGCCTAGTTTTAACGCGATTAGCATTCTTAGCGTACTTCATGCTCTTTCCGCGGTCTGTCTTGTCTTGTCTTGTCAGTCTGTCGGTCCGTCTGTCTGCCTGTCGGTCTGTCTGTGTCTTACCTCTTTTACCGGAACTTGGGTTACTGGGTAGTCCATGATCTAATGGGTAGTTACCCCACATTTACTATTCACAAAGTCATTTCCTCCTTTTCTTCAGTCTTTTTCACAAATGCGGTCGACCGAGTGTTCACAATGTGTGCATGAATACATAAATGAAAGAATGAATGAATAAATGAATGAATGGTACTTTATTCCACTTTTTACATATAAGGAAGGGACGGCAAGCAAAATACCACAGTGGCGTAGCTTGAGTGTGCTTCAGGCCCCATGCATAAACTTGGCGTGACGGCGCCCAGTCAACCCCGACACTACAGTTTCGGTCACAAATGAAGCAACATAGACATACTTCTAGCACACAAAATGAGAAATAAGAACATTGGCAGGGAACACAATAGGCAGTCTAGCATTCAAATATTCTTTGGTGACAGTAAATCGTAGAGCACGTTCATTGGAATATCTTGTGCTGTATGTATTTAGGAGAACATGCATGAGATATGCTTTGAAGTTAGTTCGCGGCTGTAATAATTTAAGCCACGACAGACTCCTGATTTATGTGCACTTCTTGATAAACAACTGTCTTGATGTATATATATATATATATATATATATATATATATATATATATATATATAGAATCTGGCAACAGATTTAAAGTAACCCACCACAGCCCGTGGTGCGACGAAGTGATTATCAGTTTCGCACCAGGAGCCTCAGATATCTATCTATATATATATATATATATATATATATATATATATATATATCATCCCACCACAGCCCGTGGTGCGCAGAAGTGATTATTAGTTTCGCACCAGAAGCCCCAGATATATATATATATATATATATATATATATATATATATCATTTTCATTTCCATTCATATATCATTTCTTTATTTCAATTAGTAAGTAATTAGTAGCAAGTAATTTCCCCTATGTTGTCCTTGGTATTAATGTTTGTTGGATTCTTATGATATGATTAATAAAAATCGGGCCCCTCGGTTCCCTTTCTTCTCGTTCAATTACACAACGAGGGTCTCGAATCCGGCAACCTTCATGCCTTCAGTCAGAATATGTGGGTTTATTGACCAGTTGCCATCACCCAAAAAGATCACGTGCTCGTGACGCCTGCGGCAAAAAGGATGTTCCACATCCGCCCCTATAGGTACGTGAGTGGTGGCGCTGGCTAACACTCCCAGGATTAGTTCTAGTTGTAAGACATAAACACCCCAGAAAGTGTATAGGAAAACGGTTCCGCGGTAGCTCAATGGTGAGAGCATCGCACGCGTAATGTGAAGACGTGGGTTCGTTCCCCACCTGCAGACAGTTGTTTTTTCATCCATTTTCATTTCCATTAATTTATCATTTCTTTAATTCGATTACTAAAGTACAAGTAATTTCCCCTATGTTGTCCTTGGGGTTAATGTTTGTTGGCTTGTTATGATATCATATATATATATATATATATATATATATATATATATATATAGCTAATGCGATGAATAAAGCAGGTTTCGGCGTCGCACCTTACTCTGGCGTCTTTGTCTGCTTGTCAGAGGGGAGTTTGCTTCCGCAGTGGCGCCACGGCCCAGGTGGTGGGCATGCTGACGTCATGCATTTGGAGCCTCTTCTGGCTCATCGTGCTGGTCTACCTGGCGTACACGGTGGCCTTCGTGTGCGCCTTCTGGTACATCACACTGGTGACATTTGTGCCGTGCGTGCCGGCACTCAAGAGGGTCACCGATGGCCTGCACAAGGGCGTGCGCGTGCCCTACGTCTGCTCCGAGAACTTCCTGCATGGCAGGAACATAAATGACGGAATCGACGCCATTTTCAGCTAGCGCCATCCACTCTCAGAGCGGAAGTTGGATATCCGGAGCTTCTAGAAAAAGGTGCGCATGTTCGCTGTCACGGAAAGATTATCATTCTTTTATTCACATTCGTGGATAATTTTGTAGTGGTGTAAAAATGGTATAATCAGAATGGTATAAGCGTAGCTCAACAAATAAAATACTTTATTCAGTTCCGAGCATTTTACTATTTTCTCAATTTTACGTGAATGATAATAAGGGCTTTATACTTGTACCGAAAATAATCAATATGTTTAAACTTGTAATGTCACTTACAGTTTAGTGCTACCGCTTTAAAGAAAGAGGCAACGGTGATAACGGGAATAAGCAAATAAATACTTTATAGAAAAAAAAAGAACGAAATACAAGAAAAAGTAAGAGTAGAAATTTGCACATTGCATGAGTACTTAACTCAGTAGCCATAGGCAAGAAATGAATTCACGAAGATGGCTAAAATAGTTACATTGACGTTTGACTTCACGAACGCCGGTTATGCGCAAGCGTATGGACACCGCTAACGTGAACAGCGAGCACCGCGGCGTCGAAGCACAAAACGAAAAGGACTCGAACGCAGTCGTGGACGCTGCATTAATCTCAATGGTGCAACGCTTGTAGTGTGCCAGAGGGAAAGCGAGTATTGCTACACACGCAAACAAGATCAAGAAAACTGAAGACGACGAAGAGGTTGCGAGACGAAGGCTCGCGCTAGCGCCATCATGGGCAGTTGGTTGAATAAACCGCATCCGACGGACGTCAGTCCCTGTCTCCAACATATTTTATCGTGCCGTTAAACCCGGGAGAAGACTGGCGTCCTGAACCGACCATGAACAGACTACGCCGTCAGCGTGACGCCACTCGAAGCGTCGCTACCCGTGTCATCGCCGCTGCAACCGAAGTCTTGCTAGAAATAAGAACCGACGCATACCGACTTGCAAGTGCTACTGAACAAACGCGGTGAAATCCACGCCAGAACCGAAGAGCTCGTGATCGACGACAAATACGAAGCGGAATTCACCGAATCCCTCGAATACCACGAGATGGCCCGCCACGCCATCAGCCGGGTTCATTTCCACATGAATTCTCGTGCCGTCATTGGATCACTATCGACTGCCGACAGCCCTTTGGCAGGACAGCAGGCAGCATACCCAGTCTGTACACCCGGTAAACAGGCAAATGTCAGCACAAACGCTAGATCACCGACACTTCGCGTACAGCAACCGAAGCTCCAGACCGAGGCCAGCGCAAAGGTCAGACCACTGACATCGTGCGTACAACAACCGAAGCTCCAGACCGATGCGGTGGTACCACGTCAGCTCTTCCTCAACAGCGACAAGGTGATCACCGATACCAGTCCCGAGATCACGACCACAACCGAAAACGAAACGCTGCTTGAAAAGCGACCCGAAAACGAAACGAACAAGCTGTTCAGCCTCAAGCAAGATGTTCAAATACAAAACAGCGAACCGATTCGACATCGCTCTTGCTCATCGCTTGACCGCCACCGCAACGTGGAGACCGACCATCACCGGCAAATCACATCTCGAAACCGTAGCCCCGAGACCAGCATATGCACCGCGTCAGCGACCCGATCATACGTGAAAGCGCCGACGTCTCCCACCAGAGGGCTCACATTCATCGACTGACCGCGCCATTTCCAGCCAACGCCAGGTGTGTCTAAAGACTACAAGCTTGACAACTTCATCCAAAAACAACAAAAAGTGTCCAACTCCACCAGTACTGACATGACCTACCGTGTACCGCCGCGCCAATATACCAGCGGACGCCATCGTGGCACCTACATCACGAGCAAGACGGACATGGACAACCTCCTATTCATGTCCAGGCCCAAGGAGAATTAGAAAGGAATTATTCTGACCGCTCCTCTGGTTATCTGCGCGCCGTCACGTGAAGTCTGGCCTTCCGTTCAAGCCTGGTGGGGCGCCAACAGCGACCGCAACCGCCGGCGCCGCAGCAAGCTCGTCAGGTTGCTGCAGACTCATAAAACGACGATTAGAGAGTATACTTGTTGCGCCGAGGAAAACATGCCACGAGCGCGACGAAAGCGCGCCCTAATGGCTTTTCCCCGTCAGAACTTCAGCAGCCCTCGCCGTAGTCCTCGCCGCGCGAGGTGCGTCCGCCGTTACCCTGGCCGACATGGCCAACTCGTTCAAGCGCTTCCTGACCATCTTGGGCTACAAGCTGGACCGCAAGAGGGGAATCTTCAAGGCTCGCGTCAAGAAGACCGACAAAGGCAGCGCGCTGGCGTGGAGCAGCCGTCGATTTCCCATCGACAACCTGCGTCGAAAGAAAGAGGACGGCTTTGGCAAGCTGGACAACCGCAATGTCATGCCTCAGTGGTAGCCAGCTTACGCGGCCTACTGTAACTACTGGCAGGTAGTGGCAGGTCTAAAGCCTTCCTTTTGGAAGCTTCAAGCCCTTAATGGAAAACCACGTGCTGCCTTGTTCCTGAAAAACCTACCTGTCCTTTCATTGTGAAGCTCGCCTTCCTTTAAGAACCGCCCTTCTACTAAAATACTTCGGAACGTACTCCTGTTATACCGAAGTCCTCCCAAGCCCCTGAATTCGGGCCGCTGTTCGCTTACCATGCTTCAACCATACGCCCGCACCTGTCGACGTCATTGTATCGGATTGCGCGCATCACAGTGTCTCTGTGCATGACCGTCGACGACGAGCTCGGCATCGCGAACAGCTGCTTAGGAGGCTTTGCAAGCAGTGGAAGAACGAACACTTTCTGTTGCTGCGTGCTGCTCACCACAGCAAGCCTGTATACCGTCATCGAACTTAAAGCACGGCGCTCTTGCCGTCTTTGAGGACATTACCGCGCCGCCTGAGACACAGAAGACGGGCCGTATCGTTAAGGCGTTTCAAGGAAGAGACGGCACCGCGCGGCCCATGCTGATACTACTTTCGAGCGGCCAGCAAGTCCGACGCCCTATACAGCGGCTTTACCTCCTGGAGGCGCACACGAGCAATGCGGCTGCGGGAGTGTGAAGAAAGCTGAAGACGACGAAGTAGGTTGAGAACGCGGGAGACGACGGCTCGCTCTAGCGTCATCTTGGGCAGTTGGTTGAATAAACCGCATCCGACGGACGTCAGTCTCTGTCTCCGACAAAGAGACGCCGCGAACATGCACAGCGAGCACCGCACCATCGAAGCACAAACGAAAAGGACGCGAATGCAGTCGTGGACGCTACATTAATCTCGACGGCGCAATGCTTGTAGTGTGCCACAGGGAAAGCGAATATTGCTACACGTGCAAAGAAGAGGCGCCGCGAACATGCACAACGAGCACCGCGCCGTCGAAGCACAAGCGGAAAGCACGCGAACGCGGTGATTCTCTTCTTCGCCTCTAGGTGCCTTCCTCCCTCGGGCACTCGCTTCCCTCGCTGCGGCAAACATCCTCACCGATTGGACAGATCTACGCTTCCACGTAAAATTGAAACGTTGATCACATTCAGCACAAATGATGACAAGAACGCAGAACTAGATAAAAGTAGACAGCAGTTAGCTTGAGGCAATACTATTGTCCATACCAGTGAAAGGAACAGAAGTGGGTATTTTCTGAGAACACAGAACACAACAAAAGGTCATTCAATTTACGGCGGTAAGGCATACAACGAACTCCACAAAAGTAAATTGCACAAGCAAAATAGCATTGGCACTTATATGGGAACAAAGGCAAAAACACAACCCTGTTTAAAATTGCGAGGCTAGCAAGTCGCTTTCAATTAGTCTAGAGAAACGGGCGTAAGATGGGCTAGGGTTATTGGAGGGAGTCAGGTTATTCCATTCTCTGATCGCCAGGGGAAAAACGAGAATTTGAGGGCATCTGTGTGGAATTTGTAAGAAGCAAGGGTACGACAGTATTTCTGGCGGGTAGTTCTTGCACCGCATTTCTTGATATAACGGGACTTGTCTTATATTCTGGTGGGTGTGCAGTATTTGGTACATTACCTTTAGGCGTGCCAATTTTGCCCGTTTTTTTGTGTGTGGTTAATAGTCCGGCGTTTTTAAGCAGTTCTATTGGCGAGTCTGTTCGGTTAAATTTGCTAAAAATGACCCTAAGGCGCTTTTCTTTGAACTCCTTCGAGCTTGTTGTTTAGTTGTTGTTTTTTTTTGTATACGGAAACCAAGCAGTGTTCGTGTATTTCAGGATTGGTCTTATAAGTGCATTATAGGCCACTAACTTTTTGTCTGGTGGTGCTAGCTGTTATCGTCTTTTTAGTGTAGGTGATGTGATTTATTGAATATGAGAATCCCATCGTAGGTCTTGTTACAATATGACACATAAGTATTATGCTCCTTCACTTTAGACAGGGTAGTTGAATTATTGGTATAATTAAAGTCGGATGAATGCTTTTTTCTAGTTATCGATAAAAGAGCCGACTTTTTTTCTTTGATCTGCATTTGCTAATCACTGCACCACATTGAAACTGCCTCTAAGGCGGTATTTAAGGTGATGTAGTCATCATGAGAATTGATGTCTTTGTACAGAATGCAGTCGTCTGCAAACAACCTGCATCCGACATTAACAGATGAAGGCAGATCGTGCACAAAAAATCAAGAATAATACCGACGCCAAAACACTACCCTGTGGTAGACCAGAGGTTACGGGTACGACTAAGGATTTCACATGATTGACTTCAACGAATTGCGATCTGTCTGTGACGAAGTTAGTGATCCAGTCAAGAATTTGTCCATTGCCTAGGGTAAATTGAAGTTTCGGAATAAGTTTCTTATGTGACACCTGATCAAAAGCTTTAGTTAAATCAAACAGAATAAGATCGATTTGTTTTTGATGATCTATGCTTGAGGAGACATCATCGACCAATTCGATAAATCGGGTTACCGTAGACATGCCCTGGCAGAAACCGTGTTGAGTTTGAGGGCACTATAGTGTCTCCGATCATTAGCGTGTTGCCACGCGTACTTTGTCAGAGCTCACGCGCTTTCTTTGCAGCCAGGAGGAGGAGGAATAAGCAGTGGCGTACCAACTATTTCTCGAGTGGGGGGGCAAGCCGCAAAAAATCTTACCTCTCTCTCTCTCTCTATATATATATATATATATATATATATATGTATTGAGTGTCTCACAGAGGTCTCGAGTCCCGCCCAGTAGCAGCAGCACAACGCACATAAACAATGTACACTTGCTACACACACTAATAATAATTAATCAAACAATTGTACTCTACAGCCTAAATGTATCCCTAATTTAGGTATTATTATTGTATAGGTTGTACGCAACAAAGTGCAATAAACATTAATTACTTGCAATATTCACTAGAAAAAATTACAACAGATGTGTGCAACAACCCGATTTCCAGCGAAGCTGTTTCCCCTTATGAAAATGGTTATGTCCTTTATGATTACTGTATGTTTCCTAGGGGTCACATGAGGAAACATCCTTTATGTTTCCTGCGTGTTGAAATTTGGCCACTGCTTTTATGTTTCCTTCATGTGTCCGTCCTTTATGTATCCTTCATGTTACCGTACTTTATGTATCCTAGATGTTGAAATTTGGCCACTGCTTTTATGTTTCCTTCGTGTGTCCGTCCTTTATGTATCCTTCATGTTACCGTACTTTATGTATTCTAGATGCTGAAATTTGGCCACTGCTTTTATGTTTCCTTCATGACTCCCACCTTTATGCACCCTTCATGTGGCCCTACTGAAAAGATCCTGTATCCTGCATTTTCTGTAGACATGCATAGATGAGTTCTCTGTGCCCATTTTATATTTATGCACATTGTGTGAGTTTTAAAGATAAGCATATATGGTTTATTATAAGCATACTGATTGGAACTCTGCTAGGGCACAGAAATTCACACAATATTGTTCTATAATAATAATTTTAGTATAACACTTGCAGTACAACTTGTACTTTCCTCACAGCATGCAGTGTCGCTGTTCTAGATGTTTTTGTCACAAATGTAAAGTGTAATGTTCGGATGCAGAGATGTCACGTTGGATAAGTGCTTGCACTTTTAAAAGAAAGTGTCGACAATACTTTGCAAAGGTTTCTCTGAAACTACAAGTAGTTTATTGAACTATCTGCATGTTACTTCCATATGCCACATCGGCTCACAGCAGACCTTTGGAATGGGGTGCTTGGATGAGAGCTCACAAGACACCTGAAAAATAAAAGGCCAAGCGTTTTCACTTATGCAGTAAATTTCATATATCCAAGAACAGTTTGGTCTGTATGCACACAGCTAAGAAACGTGCAGAAGTGAAAACTATTGAATTGAATTTTATTCCGCAGCAAGAAAAAGTTACGAGGACAGGTAAAAGCTGTGAGAATAGCTTGAGGAGCCCTGACCTCCTAGCACACGGGAAGCATAAAAGCGTGCGGCTAAGGGAGTACAACTTACTAAGAGGAAACACTCACAGGAGTTATAAAACGTCACTTGAAAAGGGGATTATAAAGCTGTCATAAAGAAAAGGAAATCATCGTATTATACAAACATTAAACGCAGTTGTTTTGGTGATGTGCTAGGTATGGCAATGTCAACACTGAAGCTTTAAACTAATTATTTTAAACAGACTGCGCTGTTGCTATCTGCCCGAGCGTGTTTTTTGCTATCTGCTCGAAAGTTTTTTTTTTTTTCTCCTTTTCGCCGAGCGTAAAAGAAGCCCGCGAATACATGCAAAATTGCCATGCGACTGGCCGCTCGACGCGCTTTGCGGGTATTCGCGGGCATCTTTCACGCTCGGAAAAACACTTTTATGTAAGACTTACGGAGTAAAAGAAATCTGTATCGAGTTTCTCATGTCGCTCTACAACTTTTCATTGACACTTTAGTCTAATAATAATAATTGAGAAGTTCATTAATTAAGACTAATTATCTAATGAGGCGGAATGCAAAAAATAATCGAAGTACCTCCAAGCGACGGCAAGCAACATTACCTTGGCTCTGTCAAGCTACGTAACAACTGAAACACCCTGTATAAGCGACAAGAATGCGCGCAAGCGCGAGACTTGCTTACCTTTCAAGGTGTGAAGTCATCAAACGCTTCTTGTCTCGAAGGCACCTCGGTGCCGACGCTCTTTCTGGAGCAAACACTGTCTAATTGCCGATGAACTCCAGCACACGAAAGCACAACTTTCAACAATTTCTTCCACAGACCATGATTCGAAGCCACAGCACCACGTTTTTCACGAGAGAACCCGTACTGGCGAGAACAAAGGAAGCTCGGATGGGCGCTGTAGTAGACTCCAGACACTGGCGTTTCACACGAAACATACGACGAAATGATATCATTACACAAGTCCAGAGGTTTCATGATGATTAATACACACGACAAGGACCACAGTTTGTCGAGACACTTCCAAAACATGATTAAATTACCGCCTTGCTGCAACGAGCACTCTTGCACACACGTGGCCCAGCGGGCCCAGCTCAATATAACACCCAGTAATTTTACCGGGCATGGACGTCACACTGCAGCAGCGCCACACTGCGGTAAACAAGTGAACGTAGCCTCCGAGATCTACATTCGCTTCTAGAAAATGTAGTTTGCAAAAGCACGGCCTTCGAGATTTAATTTTGTTGCGCGGAGGAAGTTGTAGCTGGAAAGAAGGCCGGTATTTAAACAGCATTTATTAAGTTCAAAGTGCCTGGGTGTGCAGTCTTTTTTATAACGCATATACAGGAATTTTAGGCGAACGATACGCTAACTATTGCTGGCGGACATGAGCCAATCAGCGCGCAGCCCGTGCACCTCTGCTCCGTCTGCTTGCAATGGCGGACGGCCTTCGGCTGCTACGACAACCACCGATGACAAATTCGTGATCACCGCCCATATACACGCTTCTTATGGCGCCAAGTGTCGTGTTTTAGAGAATATGTGACCTCATCTTGAATCGGTGGAACCATATTTCCTCGTAGCGTAAGGAATAAAGACGACAAAACGTGCCGATGGCTTGCTTGCTGCGGCAGCTGGAGCTTCGGTCGAAGTGAAACAGGCGTACTGCTTGCATGCACGCGTAAACAAACAAATATGGCCATGCTCCGTACACATCTTTAACGACTCAGCCAACTGACAATTAAAAATTATTCAGTTGCCCGTCCACGCAAGCATTTACAGGATCCGCGCTGCCCTACTTATACCCCTGCGAATGTCAACACAGCAATCACACGCAGTTTTGAAAAGACAGGCATCTTTTAGCAGCGACCGCACGTTTTGAATTTCAGCGTGTAATTTGCGTAGAGCAGAAAAGGAAAGGTAGCTTCACGAAGTCGAGGGCCGAAAAAACCGAGCCCCCCCCCCCCCTCCTCCATTATTTTTCCTGGATACGCCAGGAAAAATAGTGGTTCTAATAATAATAAAATAATAGTTCTAGCCGTAGCATGTGTTAAGTTCAGATAATTACTGTGTGCACTCTATGTTACCTCGATGTGCACTAGAGGGAGTGCGCAGCCAGGTAACATAGAGTGCACACACAGGTAACATCCTGCCGTAAACACAAAGGACACATCCTACAGGAAAGATTCAGTTTGCTTCCTCGAGTCGTACGAAAGAATGAGTAAACATGCGGTACACACGAAGTATGTTTCCTCAAGGTCACATAAAGGGCAAGGAAACATAAAGGTTACATAGGGCACAAGAAGGAAACAGACAGGAAACATAAAGGTCGTGGCCATTTTCATAAGGGTCTTTCGAACAGTTGCAATAAAGCTTTCAATTTCATTATAATTATATCGTATACATTAAAAAGCTGACCGTAAATAACTGTACCATTTGAAACTTTGCCCGCATGTAATCATTTCTAGCACTTCTTGTTGGGAATTTTTTAAAAGCCAGTAATTCATCAACACACATGTTACTTCGCCATAACATTTACCATGGTGTCCACCTTCTCTCTCGCCCTCCTTACTCAATTTCCGCTAGATTTGATATCGGCTGAGTTCGCAGTTCTGCCAGAGCAACGGGATGAATGTTTTGTTCGCAAAACACCTTCATAAAGCTCCGGATAGCTTGCATGCGTAATTTACTGCAAATGTCCTAATTAGTCGCCAGTCCTTATAGTTTACCTACATATTGTCCATAAAGTGCCCTTTATCTTCGCCAAATACAAACAAAATATCTTGCTTAGTTCACCGAGAACATCGCTGAAACCAAGTCTGAATGTGTTGTGACGCCTTAACCCCACAAAGCCCAAACACCATTCCAGATCAAAGAAAATTAAAGCAGCGTGTTCACATTTATTTCTGGCCATGAAGATATGTTTATTGGTACAAGGAAAACAATGAAATGTTATTGAGTAAACATTAATTAGTACGGTAATTACTTAATTTGTAATTTATTTGCTGTACTATCACGACTGTAAACTTCCTCCAGCACATCAAAAACCCTAGTACGGGCTCTAGTTTAGGTCATTAGCACATAAATTTGAATTTTAGGCATCAAATTCAGCGTCTCAAAAATCATATGTTGGGCGTTGTGGGGTTAAAATAGGGACAGAAAAACCACGGCTCAAAAATTATTTGCAACATTTCTAGCTGGATCACGAACGTAAAACTTTTGTCGCAAATTGCAATTACCATGTCCCCCCTCTCCATTCCCCAAAATATGAAGCTGCTGTAAACTACAGCTATGTCGCTACAGCTACAGCTATAGCTAACCGCTGCCATAGCACAGGCTTTAGTAACACTTGAGTAAGAATCTTTTTACAAAGGCTGTGTATCATCCAGCCACATTTAACTTCGCACAGAGAGTTTCCATAGCATTCCACCAATTTCGCTAAATTTGGTCTTGGTGGCTTTTATGGTTCTGTCACGGCAGTGGGCTGAATCCTTCTCCGCTCGTTAGACACGCTTATAACATTCTAGAGTGCTTGCATACGTAATTTATTGCGAAAGGCCCAATTACCAATCTACTCTGAACTTCACCTACGCATCACCTATTAACTTGTCTTTACAGTCACCAAACAAAACGAAGCTGCCTCCTTTAGTTCAGTGAAGACGCCAGGCGAACCTAGTATATCATGCATGAAAAAGTACAAATAAATTAAATATGAGTATTCAATAATTATTGGTAACCCTCCTAAATAAGCCAGAAACGTTAAAACTACGCGACACATGGCACTTAAAATCTGCCTATTCCTTCAAAGTATAGAATATCTGAAACCCACAGTTCTCTTGCGACATTGGGAAACCTAGCAGCAGCGTGATACTTTCGAACAATTGGTTACACTTTTTTAAACCTCTTTTGATCAACACGCATTTACCATCGCAAATAAACTTGGCGTATTGTTCCCCTTATATTCGCAAAATTTCACCTCAGTTGTACTTGTAATTATGCCAGCGCAGCCGTCTAAGTTTTACACCGCTCGTAAAACAGACTAACAACACAATTGACCACTTGCATAAGTATTCTACTGGAAAATGCGCATTTAAGCCACCCATCTGGAGCATTGCCTACAGATTACCAATATCATGCGCTTAATTATCCTCAGATATGAACAAAATGTCCTGTTTAGCTCAGAGAGCTGGACACCGGAGAAACCATGTATGAATCTCACATGATGCACGAAAACACATGGGAAAACGACGGTTTAGTAATTACCTGCAACACTTACAGTAAAAGCAGGAAAGTGAATGTTTCGCAACGCATTGCGATCAAAATTATCTCTATTTTCACGTAATTTAAACTTTCTCTCATGGCGTTGCTTTATGAGTATGGGAAACATTCGATGAGCGGCACTACGACTCCCTGGAACGCTTCAATAAGTAATTTTCTACAAAGACTGTAATGAACCTACACAGGATAAACATTTATCGCTCGTCACTCAGAACATTTGTTCGCACTTCAAATAAATAAAAACACCATGCCCCGCATAGTTCACCGAGGATACCGGGGGAAAACAACTAAATGCCGTGTATAACGCATAAAATTTGCAGAAAGAGACTATTCAGTAACTGTTTTCGGAGCACATAAGCAACCTACACAGTGTACATTTTCGATACGCACCACCAAAAAGTGGCCCTCATTTTTTCAAAATATAAAACATCTGCTGTTCTTGCTCCTGCTGGGGTACAAGTAACAGTGCAGCTCTTCTGCAGAAACAACCTGAAAATGAAATCGACACGGTGAGAAGCGACCACGTCGATTAGACCGTGCCTTTAGAAAAAATTTAATGTTCTATTGGTGTTTAAATGGCTCTGCACGTTCGACTAAGGTCACTTTCACAAACATATCTACAAAAGGTCGTGATTAGACAGTGAAACTCGACAGTTATACCTGTAAGAGGTTTGATCCGGATTTTTGATGGTGATAAGATACTGAGACTGCAACGCTATGTAGCATCTCTCCAGACAGAGATTAAATAGTTCCAGCATTTGAAAATCCAACGATTTCATGCCGTAAACTACACCAGTCGTTGAACGCC